>NC_041408.2:97658258-97908258 GCF_900747795.2 Erpetoichthys calabaricus
CAAGGCATGAGCTGGGAGAAGTTCATGCATGTTCTAAGTCGGTGGGGGGATGGAATAGCCGGCTGCTGGCAGCTTGTCTTTATCAGCACGTTTAGAGGACAAAAGACGCTGGTGGAGAGGTGTGAACGAATGTAAGAAGCGATTTAAGGTGGGCCGGATCTACGAGTTTTTTTTCGTAAGCTCTGGTAATTCTAGTGTTAAACCTCTGCTCATGAAAAATAATTTCAACTCTTCTGTTTTTCACAATTTTAGATCAATTTCTAACCTGCCTTTTCTTAAGTAAAATTCTAGAAAAGGTAGAAATTAAGCACCTAAATGATTAATTGATTCAACATTCTATTCTTGACAAGTTTTAGTCAGGTTTTAGAACAGCACAGTAAATGATTTGTGTGTTAATGTGGACAGAGGCCATATATCTGTTCTTGTTCTTTTAGGTTTGAGTGCAGCACTTGACACCGTAGACCACAGCATGCTTATAAATCTATAACTTTAGACAATGGGTGGGCTTCTCCGGCAGTGTCTTAATCTGATTTCTGTCTTACTTAACAGGTACAAAATTCTTTGTTAGTTGTGGTTGTAGCAGTCAGGGACCGCTAAGATTCACACCGTCAAAGATGACGGTGATTTATTTATTTTAATAGAAGAGATCCCAGGAACGTCCCCAGCCTTGGATCGACCCACACACACTCACAACAGAGACAATAAAGCACACTGGTAAAGGCAAACAATTACAAATATAATGACCCAAAATAATTAATGAAAACAGTAATACCACCCCTGACCCCTTCGGCGATATTACATTTAACATATAAACACAAACACCACACAGCAAAGTCCATATAAACCAAACTGGATGAAGATGAAAAATGACCAAGTTAAGTCCAGCGATCTGTATGTTGAAAGGGAGAAGGAAAAATACAGTCCTACCGGTAGTTGCTGATGATGAGGATGAAATCAGATGGTTGATTCAGGAGCGCTCCACTCTTCCGGAAAACCACAGAATCCAACACAGTTCTCACTGCACAGGTATACAGACAATCCAGACCCCAACAAACAAATACAGTCCAGGACAAAAAGATTAGAGTTCCAATAACAGCAGGCAGAAACGACAGATAGCCGCAACACACACACCGCACCAAAACAAAACAAACTTTTTCCTCCTCTCCTTTTGCCCTCTGCCCTCCTTTTAACTACCTGTGGCCACCTTTGACCCCAGCAAGGACTGCTGGGAGATGCAGTTCTTATAAAGTAGCACTGCTACATAGCGATTGTACTTTGGACACCAATGATATTGTACAGTGGAACCTCGGTTCACGACCATAATTCGTTCCAAAACTCTGGTCGTAACCCGATTTGGTTGTGAATCGAAGCGATTTCCCCCATAGGATTGTATGTAAATACAATTAATCCGTTCCAGACCGTACTAACTGTATGTAAATATATATATTTTTAAGTTTTTAAGCACAAATATAGTTAATTATACCATAGAATGCACAGCGTAATAGTAAACTAAATGTAAAATATTGAATAACACTGAGAAAACCTTGAGCAACAGAGAAAACTAACACTGCAAGAGTTCGTGCTATAGCGCTATGAACCACTCGCTAAAAACACTTTTTTAATGAGTTGTAAGCACAGGGAAAAAAATGAACATTTGAAAAATCCATAATTTAATAAACCACCAAGAAAAGTAACATTGCAACAATGCACGCTATGAACTGATCACTGTAAACAAAAGTGAAAACAAAAACAAGGCCGGTGCATTCTTTAACTGCCTTCTCTGCCTTATGCATCCAGCCCCCTCTCTCTCGCACACCTGTGTGTGTGTGTGTGTGTGTGTGTGTTGCGTGCTCTCTCTCTCTCACTCGCTCGCTGCACAGGGAATATATAGGGAGAGTCTGAAAACATGTGGAAATCATCAGCGCACACAAACCGAAAGGGAAACTGGCTTGTTCATATACCGAGTGTGTGGTCGTGAACAGATGCAAAAGTTTGGTGAACTTTTTGGTCGTAAACAGATTTGTACGTGTTCAGAGACGTTCATGAACCGAGGTTCCACTGTATATGGTGTACCACAAGGATCTATTCTGGGTCTGCTGGTTTTTCAATCTACACACTTCCTTTGGGTCAGATTTTCTCAAAGCACAAGGTGAGCTACCACAGCTATGCTGATGACACACAGCTTTATTTATCCATTGTGTCTGATGAACCTAATGCTGTTGGCTGTCTGATCCAATGTCTTAATTGTATTTCACAATGGATAAGTAGTAATTTTCTCAAACCAAATAAGAAGAAAACAGAAATTTTAGTGATTACAAAACATTGATACAGCAAGGGGATTAGAGATAAATTTGATCCCTTAGGCTTAAAAGTCAAAACAGGGGTAAAGAATTTAGGGATAATTATTGACTCTGACCTAAACTTCAACCAGGTTATTAAGTCTGCATTTTTTCACTTCAGGAATTTAGCAAAGGTTAGATCTCTTATAAATTTACAAGATGCTGGAAAATTACTTCATGCTTAATGCATGCATAAAAAGATTGCAGTTAGTGAAGAATGCAGCATCCAGAATCTTGAGTAGGAAAAGAAAATTTCAGCATATCTGGCCAGTTTTACTGTTGTTACATTGGTTATCCGTGTCATTCAGAATTGACTTTAAAATACTAATAATTGTTTACAAAGCCTTAAATAATCTGGCTCCATCCTATAGTTTGGAATGCCTATCCCCTACACTCCAAGTCATAACCTTAGATTTTCGACTAGAGGTGTGCTTAGAATTCCAACAGGTAAACTTCCGAACTAGTGTGGTGCTGTCCACAAGACCAACATCATCAAATAATATTATATGAAGCCTGAAAACCAAGAGGACTGATTTATGAACATTTATGTTAAAAAGAATGCCCAGTGGGGACTAGACAATCTTTTGGCCTTGGAACCCTTGCAGATTTTGTTTTATTCTCCTGCCTAACTGGAATTTTTTTTCTTTGTTTTTTTTCTGTCCGTCCAGCCATCTGACCTTACCGTTTTCTTTCTTACTTATTCCTTAATGTTACTGTATAATCTCATTTATCTTTTGTTTTGTATAACTTACTTTATGTCATCTTGTAAATCACTTTGATCTACATTGCTTGTATGAAAATGCTATAGAAATAAATGTTTTTGTTGTTGTTGAGTCTGTCATCATCGCCATTTACCACTAATATTCAGTTGGTCTTAAAGGGGCATTGAACTCTATGTTAAACTTAAGTGTAGATTGAATATTATGGAATACCATAAATAATCTTGTACATCTCTATAAAACAAAGATGAAATGAACTGAATTAAAAGTAAAATTCATTTTTATTTAATGCAGTAAAAACAATATCAGATGAGAACAACACTGCAGTACCCTGAGATATACTGACTTTCTATCCCAGGTTGTGCTTTTGAGATAGGCTTTTACTCCTTCACCCTGTATTGGACTGAATGGATTGAGATAGTGAATGAAATTAAATGTATGCAATTGTTGAACATTATTGCCTTATCATCATTTTTCACTTGACATTTTCATTGATAAAATATCATAAATAAACCATAATGTTCTTATGAAGGACACCTTTATCCTTAACATATCTACCAAAGCCAGCCAAAGAAATAATTAAGAAAGCATGGAAAAATAAATGATGTGAAGGGGGAACACATTTGAAATCAGTGAACAACCAAAAAAGACAAAACACAAACATTTTCTTGTAGGTGCCTACATTGTTTGTGGATTAAATGAAGTAATGAGTTCACCACCAAGCCAATATCTGGTAAATAGAAAGGAAGTGTCAAGTGACTAATGCTGGCAACATTTTTTTAGTTAATTCAAAGAACAGTGATTTTTGTATCATCCATTAACCTCAATGAAGTTAATCCACTTGATCATTCTTTCATTCCACAAGTATCAAATTATCTGGTAAGTTTTACTATATAAGAAACAATCCATATTACAAAATGATCTACAAGATTTTCGGAGAGGAGATGATTTGATACAAGACAATATGGCAGGACAGGGTAGCACAAAAGTGGACTAAATCTGTGACAGAGTGTTGATGGTTTAATTACAGGCAAATCCAACAAACACAGCGATAATACTACTACATTATGTAAACCTCAGACCACAAGAACATACACCTGGAGGCTATATATGAAGTAGCTGAGAAAGTAATGATAAAGGCTAAAGTAAAAGAATTTGTGATTATAATGGGTGAGTTCATTGCAGTGGTAGGAAAAGGAAGAGGCTTTACCAAAGTATGGAGATTTAGCCTAGGGGAAAGAAATGACAGAAGAGAGATGTTAATAGAGTTCCCATGCTTTCAAGAAAAATGAGGCGATTGTAAACATGAAAATACCTTGATGATGTCAGAAGAGTTCAAATTAGTTTCATCATTATATAGCAAAGGTACAAAACAGTATAACATATCCCCTGGTGCAAATGTCAGCACAGGCCATAACCTAATGTTTAAACTTAATGTTTAATCTGAACAAGATACCCTGGATTATCCAATGATTGAAATGGAATATGGGAAAAGATGAAAGATATAGTGTGTACTGTAGGAGTAAGAGACAGGCTATTACGAAACTAAAGGAAAATAGTGAATGTGAATAAGAAATTCTTGATTTTGAACCAAGAAGTCCTGGAAAGTGTAAAAAAATAAGAAGGAAAAAAAAGAACAGCAAATGAATCATTGGGTTAAAGAGACAGTGAATGATTATACAAAGTGTAAAAGTCAAAGAACTGAAGGACAAAGATGGCATACTCAACAGATGAGACATGTGTAAGGTGGTTAAAGACAGGTGTAGAAAAATTGAAGGATTAAATACAGCTGGAGGAACTGATACCTTGTACAGTCAGATGACAAGGAAGAAACAGAAACATGTAAAGAGGTATGACCAATCATGGAGAGAACACATCAAAGAAATACATTTGTAGGATGTAAAAACCTCAGAAAATGTTTTAGGAAAATGTGAGAGGACCACCGCACCATCAGCTTGCTATTTTATGTTTCAAAACTTCTGTTGAGGGCAATACACAGCAGAATAGAGATGAATTTATCAACAGACTCCAATTCAGACTCAGAAGAGGTACAGGAACAAAAAATGCAATAGCAATGTTGGGAATTATTTGTGAACAAAGGATTAAACATAAGAAAGATGTCTATGTCTGCTTTGTTAATTTCAATAGAGTTAATTGAATAACATGTACTGTATACCAATAGATACTGTATACCAATAGATTAGAAAGATCAAGGACTGATACCAGCATCATATATGGGACTGATGGCAAGAGTGAGGCTCAGTGAAGGAGCCAAAGTCCCTTGTATCGTTGGAAGAGCAGTAAGGAAAGGTTGTTTTATCGCACCATGACTGTTCAGTGTTTATGGGTAGAAAATAAATTGGCTACAAACTGTGTTGAACTCTCAATATCATCGTGGAGAACTTCAGAATGTAAATCAGTTAAAGGATAATGAAAGTCATGAAAACTTGAAAGAACAGATATGATGGATTACAAGTAAGAGTTAATGGAAAGGTATTAGAACTGGTGTGACAGATTACATTTCTGTGGAATATAATCACACAAGAAGGTTATTGTGAGAAAGAAGTTAATTGAGGATTTTTAATGGCCACACATGTTCAAGCAAATAAAAGTTCTCACCAGCAAATTGATTAAAGAACTGAAAAAGCAAATGGTAAAGGCACTAGTGTAAAGCATTTTACTTTATGAAGCAGCTGGGCACTAAAGAAAGCAGATATTAAAAGACTGGAAGCATATGTTTTAGGAGAAGAATAGAGAGAATAAACAATAGATGGAATAAGTAATAAATTGGTACTCAGAAGAATAGGAGAGGGAAGGGCATTGAGAAAAACAATTCAAATAAGCCAGAGGAAAAGATAGGACTTAAGTACATAACTGCTTGCAAAATGACCGTATGCTAAGAGACACTGCCAAAAGTTCAGAATAGGTACTACCTATAATGCATCTATAAGTCACATATTATTATATAATAAGATTTTAACATAGGCTTCTTTTGGTCTTAACACTTACAAAGCATCAGTTAAAGTAGTTATTAATCTCTGTCCGGTGGATCATATTATGGGCTTGTGATGCACTCGTAAAATTGGTTGTGAATACTGACGGGGAAAAAGAGAGGGCCTCCAAGGAATGCTGTAACACAGGCATCTTTCCAAAGTTGTGCTGCTGCTTAGGATAAACTTTCAGTATTCCTAAAAAGCAAAACAACACTTTTCATCAGCTGGAAACATAAATTAGAAGTTGATAAAAGTGCAATTTATAAAAGTTACAGCCATGCTTAATTTTTTCTGGAATATATAAGTAAATGGTAAGCAGCATGATGGGGTTTATTATAAAACTGTCAACATCAGCAGTCTACACTTACTTTTGGAGCCTGCATGTGGCTCCAGTAGCAAAAATGGTGGCACTTCAATCACTTTTGGTTTGTTGCATGATCACTAGCAATACCTCTGCATTTTACCGGTGTCTGTTTCCATGACCATCTTTTGGGCTACCTTTTACAGAGTGGTAGCAACTCCTACCTTAGTTTGTTTATAGTCCGATATGAAGCAGGCTGTCTTTTCTCCAAGTAGCTAAATTACTGCTGAAAATATGAAAATATTGTCAGCTGTGCTATTTCTCCCATTGCCTGTGAAAGGCTCAAATGAGTCCCATCACCACAGTCACTGAGTGTCGGTACATGGTAATACAGTGGGATCTTTCTCCAAATAGGAAATAGTGTTTTTATATATATTATAGCAGCTGCTTAATTAAAAAAATGAATTGCAGTAAAACACAAAATTTTTAATCGTAATTAGCTATATTTCTCACAGTTTATCATATTTCCTTCAAGCTTATTAATACTTTTCTATTAATATCTCAATAATTAATTTAAAATACAAAACAGTTTTAGTAATCAATTGTCTAGGCATAATAAATTATTCCAGTTGCATTGGAAGGCAACTCATTCACATGTTCACAGGCACTGCAGACATGGCAATGCATATAAAAATAGATATAAAAATAAACAGTTGACTTTTTTTTCTTGTGCTACATGAGTATTCTGAGATTGTATTGTAATGAAGCTGGATGGACCAATTAAACGTGAGAATAAGGCAGCATTTAAGATGAAAAATAATATGACTTGACTCCTGTCATCTCCTCATCTCCTGTCAAACCATTATGTATTTTTGTGATACAGTATGTACGATTGTGTGTTTGTGTGGTTCAATACATGCACCAGCATTTCAATATAGCTGTACTAAAAAGTGAAAATATATGGAACACTAAAGGATGGAACTGAATGGTCTTCTCTCAAGGTATGCAACATTTTGATCTCTCCATCTGGCACACTGACACTGAGGCATCTTTTTTTTCACATCAGCCTGTTTTATCACTCTGTCAAGGATGCAAGTGACTGTTATTCACCTTTGCCAATCTTTATGGATAAATATATACACAAGTTGTCTACCAAAACTTTAGATGTATCTAAACCTAAAACCACTTTTTTCTGTATCATTCAGTGTCAGCACTAGCTCCCTGTACTGTCTACATCAGCTAATCCTGGATTTATCTTCTGCTCACCATTAAACATCTATAGAGTGTCTGTCCCAGAGGCAGCCCTGAGTCCTTAGGAAATTCTACTGCAGACTTTAGCAGTAAATAACAGATACTGTAGATGAAGAGTTGAGCGTGGAGACACAAGGAGTCTGCCAGCCTCGTTGGAAGAACAGCAAACTGAAGAAGCATTAAAGGCTATAGATAAAAGCAACATGTCCATCTTGTTAAGCCAAAAATAATGGATCACTAACCTGTAACAGTCATATTTAGTGCTAGCAAAGGGGAGAATCGCTAAGTGAAACCTCATAGACTGTAACTGCATTAGAGCTGGTTAGTATAAGATGTGTCTACACCAAAACCTGGACACCAGAACACAAAGTACACTCTTCTTCCATATGTGCCAGTGAAATTTCTCAACAGGCCTTGATGAACTTGGAACAAATCATCAACTCCATCCCTTGAGATAACTGGAATCAGATGATAAGTATCATTATTCTTTTGTAATTTTTTGTTTTGAGGCTAATACTGCATGCTAATACTGCTTGCAGCCTTGTAGCTAGGGTAAAGGTATTACCATATCTATTTCTGTTTGTTAGTGTTACTTAAGCTGAAAATAATAACCTGTCTGTCAAGTAAATTTTTAACTTTTATCAGTTTCTTCCCCTAAATTTAATAGCAAACCTATGCAGCTGCTGGCTTCCAACAACACAGCATACACATACACACATTGTAGACAAGCCCTGGGAAAAGAAGCACCAGCTACTAAGAACACAAGCACCAAGAATCACATAAACTAGACTAAATTTACCAAAGTTATCAGGTTAGGCTTTAAATTAGCCTCTTGACCCTCACAAGGGAGCTTAGAGTCGGGAGGAATTCTTTGGCAAGGGTTCATTGGGGTTAGAAGAAAAGAAAACCAGAGTTAGAGAAGGAATGTTAGAGGTGACAAAGAGAACAATGTGGGTGCAATTCATGGACATTTTTGTGTATAGTTAGATCCTAGGAGCATAGTGTTTGATATTTTTCTTTTTCAAGGTGACAGGCTCTGCTTCTCTCACTCTCTCTCTCTCTCTCTCTGGCTTTCACTCGCTCTTTCACTCTCAGTGCACCACCCTCTACCTACTCACCCCTAGAAGTTCCAATGTATATACTTGTTTTATAATTTATCAGATCACCTAACATGAAAAGTACTAGTTAATCTGTTATTTTCTAGATGGTGGATAGAAAAATATCAAAACCATGCTTTATTGTCAGTCATATACTTTAACCTAGTTTACCACCAATAGAGGCCTTCACAAAAATGTTCCCTTGAGTCCTTTAGGAACGGAAGTTAAACAAGGAATAAACATCTAAACTCTCAGCAATGTTAGCATCAGTAAGACAGAGACACTGGCTTTACATTTTCATTCAAAAACTTTTTTTGGATCCAAATCAATCACAGTAAATATAAAGTGATACATAGAATTACACAGTTTTCTTAAAACACACTGAAAATATGTACAGAAAATGTTTCAGACATTGTTATCACTGAACCCAAGGTTATTTTTTTGGGATTCAAAGCTAACTTAGCTAAATATTCTAGAATTACACCTTGTGTTTCAACTTCCCAGGATGCAATGAACTCCTTTTCAGCTAGACAAGACTGCAAACTAAAAGGCCAATTATCTTAACAGTCTAAAGTATTTCTTGTATTACACTGCAACACAGTATTGGAATAAATTGGGATCGCAAAATGTATACAGTAAGTTGGGAAATAAAACATGCCAAGGCACCAGGCAAGCACAGGGGAAGCTCCAAGGATTGATGTAGGGCCTTCTTCTTCCTCACTATAAATCTCTTCATTAGGCCCTATCAAACAATCCGATGGATTCTATTATCAGTGCTATGCAGATAATATGCAGCTATACCTATTGTTTCCTCCAGAGGACCTTACAGTATCATCTGGAATCTTGGTATCTCTTACTGATGTTGCAACCTTAATGAAAGAACACCATCTAGTGCTCAGCTTGGCAAAGACTGACCTGCTTGTTATTTCAGCTAGTCCGTGTGTTCACCATTCCATCTCTATTTAGCATGGCTTATTATCGCCAATGCCCACCGAGTCATTTTCCAACTTTAGTGTTGTGACTGATGACTAGCTGTCATTCACTGACAATGTTGCACTGGTCTTGGTGTTGCAGATTCATTGTATGTAACATCTGTAAGATCAGACCATATATAACAGAATCTGCAGCACGGCTTCTCATCCAGGCTTGTCACATCTGGACTACTGCAGCTCTGCACTGGCAGAAGTACCAGCACGCATCATGAAGTCACTGTAGATTATTCAAAATGTAGCAGAACGTCTGTAGTTCAGCCACCCAAAACAGACACATATTACTCCTTCTTTCGGATCACTACTTTGGCTCTCTGTGGTGGCACATATTACATTACAATTCTTGATACTTGCCTACAGAGTATTCAAGGGGTTATCACCTGTATATACTGTATATGAAGACGTGTGAGGTCCTAGGCTTCTATAGAATATAGTTTATATGCTATTTATTTCCTGATAAAGTCTGTAATCTTTCTCAGTACTAAATGTACATAAACTACTGCTGCTAACTCATCTCTTGCTTTGAGGACTGTAATGGTCCTTTGCTTTTTGAGTCTTCAGCAATATTTTTTTAATCTTGATAGCTTTCTATTAACTAAATTACATGGACAGTGAGAAAGAAATCATTTATCAAAATCTGTAACTGTCTTCTTTATGTTGCCCATATGAGACATTATGCTCGGTTGACATCATGTACTGAAGCTCCAGCAGATGCTTTTCTGTGCTGTTGATGCCATAGCTGTACACATTATAAATGTACTGGTGAGTGACATCTTGGCTGACATTTTATATGTAAGTTGACCATGCTGTCATTCTTGTATTAAACTGTGTTGTGGAAAATCTTCCATTGTGTTTCTTGCTTAGAAGGAAAAACAATTAAAAAAATTAAACAGAAAGAACTTGAGGTAATGTCTGTTTGTACACATAGCTCCTTTTTATTAGCAGTTTTTGTCATCTTTCTTGTTTTAGTTTTCTTGTTTGTTTCATTTCCTACACCAGCTCAAGTAAAGCACCCACTCTGACTTATTTTGGAAAATCTGATTCTCTTGAGTGAGTGCCACCTTTAGCTGTTTTTAGCTAGGTTGGCTAGGTTATGCTTCTCTAGGTGATCTTTGCCTCTTTTGGAATATTTGGTTTCGATACCAATCTGGTTAAACTACAGTTTTTTTGTTGTGAAAATGCTTTCCTCGACAAATTAAAAAGTAATCCAGCAGGCTAAAAGGAAAATGTTTTAAAAATTGTTACCTTCCATGATGAATTGTGAGTTCATGGGGAAGAGCCAAGGATCTGACTGTTCATGATATGTCTCTTTTGTTTAATATTAAGATTCTGCTCTGAAATTATTCATTCATGCAAGTAATGTGCCTGAGATAATCATAGGTACCAAAGTTTCTTAATGCTTCTGGATCACCGTGAACAGACCATAACTTTGATGTTCTTGAATTGGCCCATTAGATACCTTGTTAAAATTATTGTAGCTGGGCAACTACTATTGTGTTGATATTGTTTTACCTTGTTGTAGCTGGGCAAAAACAGCAGAAGTAGTAAGGCTGACAGCAAGAAGGGTGCTTGGTATGACATCTGGTCAGAGGAAGGAAGAAAAGGAAATCTGGTAGTGGAATGGGGAAGTGCAGGAGAGTATACAGAGGAAGAGGTTGTCAAAGAAGATGCATAAAGTAGACAAGAGTATAAGGAGATAAGGCATACCAGGGAAGTGTGACAGTGGTGAGATGTGCAGTAGGAGTAGCATTCGGCGTCAAGGTGGGATTACATTAGGGATCAGCTCAGAGCCCTTTCTTATTTGCAGTTGTGATGGACAGGTTGACAGACAAGATTACACAGGAGTCCCCGTGGATTATGATGTTTGCTATTGACATTGTGATCTGTAGCGAGAGTAGGGAGCAGGTTGAGGAGACACTGGAGAGGTTGAGATATTCTTTAGGGAGAAGAGGAATGAAGGTCATGCAGAGGAATGCACAGAGCACAGTTAGTGAAGAGAGATAATTTTAAATACTTAGGATCAACAGTACATGGTAACGGGGATTGTGGAAGAGAAGTGAAAAAGAGAGTGCAGGCAGGGTGGAATGGGTGAAGAAGAGTATCAGGAGTACTTTGTGACAGACGGGTATCAGCAAGTGTGAAAAGGAAGGTCTACAGGATGGCAGTGAGACCAGCTGTGTAATATGGGTTGGAGATGGTGGCACTGAAGAAAAAACAAAAAGACAGAGCTGGAGGTGGCAGAGTTAAAGATGCTAAGATTTGCATTGGGTTTGACAAGAACGGATAGGATTAGGAACAAGTACATTAGAGGATCAGCTCAGGTTGTGCAGTTTGGAGATAAAGTCAGAGAGGCGAGATTGTGTTGGTTTGGACATGTTCAGAGGAGAGATGATGGGTATATTGGGAAAAGAATGTTAAGGATACAGCTGCCAAGTAAGAGGCAAAGAGAAAGGCCTAAGAGGTTTTGGATGTGGTGAGAGAGGACATGCAGGTGATGGGTGTAACAGAGCAAGATGCAGAGGACAGGAAGATATGGAAAAGATGATACGCTGTGGGAACCCCTAACGGGAGCAGCCGAAAAAGGACAAAAAAGATACCTTATTGATATTGGTAACACCACAAACAATTCTAGACATTTTTACTAATTTTCTGCATGAATATAAATTTGTAAAGTGTAATTCCCTTTGTTCAGGGAGGGAAAATCCAGGGTATGACATACGAAGTGTGATCAAAAAGTATGGTGAATGTTGATGCAGAGCTCCATCCAAGAGAAACGCAAAACAATTCAATACAGGTTCTGACATGTCCATCCTAGAGCCTAGTTTGTGACAAGTTTCAACTTGTTTGACACTGTCAGTCATTTGTGAGCTACTGTTAAGTTCAAGTGTGTTTTTCAAGTTTGTCGTTAATAATGGATATTGAGCAACACATTAACATGAAATTTTGTTTCAAATTTCAAAAAGCTCAGGAAACCCATCAGATGTTAAAATCGGTTTATGGTGACACTGCTCCGACAATTAACACTGTTTACAAGTGGTTTAACACTAGAAATACCAGAGCCAATGAAAAAACTCATAAATCCTACCCACCTTAAATCCCTTTGCACCTCTCCATCAGCATCTTTTGTCTTCTAAATGTGTTGATAAGCCCAAGCAGCAAGCAGCCTGCTATACCATCCCCCCACCACATCAGAACGGGCAAGACGTTCTCCCAGTTCCTGCCTTGATTGATTATCTGGGAGTGAGCTACCCAGAATTGTAAGGGGAAATAATTTGATGTGTGTTTTGTGACTACAACAATCTATGTAAACCCTTTGTTTAAACAGAAACGTTTTTCATGTTTTAGTAATAAATGACAAAATGTAAACATGAACTGTATAATGTGTGAAGGCTGATGGCCAAATATCAAATAAACACTTTCACAAAAGGTGCAAGTACAATACGACAGCTTCTGCGGTGCTGTGGTTAGAACTGCCGACTTATAATCCGGAGATTGTGAATCGATTTCGTAATGGATCTGACTCTGTTGAAGACAAGAAAAGATCAAGACGTCCTTCAATATCAATAATCGGGGAAATTGTTGAAACGGTTTCATTCTTCATCATGACAATGCTCTTTGTCACACATCCCTTCTAGTATGACAATTTCTGTCGAATAAAAACATTACGCTGTGTCTGCATCCACCTTATTCGCCGGATCTGGCACCGTATGACTTCTGGCTGTTCCCTAAATTGAAAATGACCATGAAAGGCAAACGATTTCAATCCATTGAGGACATCCAGGCAACCACGACAGCCCAACTAAAGACACTCTCGAAAGAAACCTTCCACAACTGGTGATAAGAAAAAACTGAAGAACATGTTCTGATGTTGTTACATACATATAACGCTAAAGAGCTTTAGGGAGGGCTGCATAAGGTTAATATACAGTATATGCGTGGACCAGGAAGCTTGACCGCATACTGTATGTGTTGCCTTGATCTGAAAATTATAAGGGGGTCCATGTCCATCAAACTCTTTAGGCTTTGAAAATTTCTCTGCTGGCATGCAGGTGTCTTGAACATTCTTCCAACACTTGATACATAAGAATCAGTGAAGAGCAGAAAATGCACTTGTTAGAGCTGCTAGCAATTTTTCAGGGATGAGGTGAGGAATCCCAGCGACTGGATTTGCTTTAATGTGCTATGTTATGTATCTATGACTGAGATAGAAGATCGTAGAATGGCAGGTAACAGGCTTTGTTGTTCTGCTGTCATATCCAAAAAGGGAGAAATGGCTTCCAACCAGCTGCTTACATTGGTGGGCAAGAGACTTCGACCTTAAAGGATTCCAAAAATGGCAATTACATAGTGCAGCATGTCAGTGAAAACCATAAGAAATTCAAAAACATTAAGATTAAATATATCTTTGGGGATGCAGAGTAATGCGGAGTAATCTGCAGGGGATTATATTTGATGAATAAAATCACAGTTGAAGTCTGACTGGTAGCTAAAACATGTTCTTTGCTGAAGCAAAAGGAGGCTTCAAAATATTCAAAATATGTAATATTCATTCTCCATCTTTCTTGCAACCAATGCAGGTCAGTCAAAGCCAGAAAGATCATAAAAGTAAGTATCCACAAGTTGTGAGATGAATAAACCAAAGAACCTGGCCGTGAGAGTTGCCTGCAATAATCTGATGAATATCTAAGTGTATTTTGGGTGAAATTATATGATTTTTAGGCTGCTTTTTGTGGAAGGAAATTAGGAATACATACAGACACCCCCCACTGGAATGCCTCGATTTAAGCAATAAAACACAGGCAGGAGAAAGCGTCAGTCGTTATTCTTTATCTAAATCTTCGAAGAGATAACAAGTGTATTACGTTAGCCACATGTTAGTCACATTGCTACAAAGGAAAAAAATGTCCTCAGGCTATATTTGTACAATTCATTGATTAGGTCACTTTTCTTTAAAAGGAATTCATTACAAATTCAGAAAACTTTTAACATGATTGGTTACACCTAGTTGCTAACAGAACATGCACAACTTGATTGATAGTCCTGTTTGTTTAGGATGATGTACAGGTACGTGACTTTTTGAAAATGTATATTTTACATTTTTATTTTGAGGAGCTGTGTGAACCTGAAGAAGAAGGAAAAAGAACAATGGCCTATTTAAATAAATATATATATATATTATGATCCAGCTTGGTTCAAAACAAGAAACACATTTTATCATAGTGAATAATAAAATAACAGCATCAGCTTTTAAGCATAAGCTCAGAAGGATACGAGACTCAGACACATGCCAGGTGCACACATAGAGCAGGGTTCAAATTTAACTCTTACATTTTAAGCAAACTGCAGTGGGTTGGCACCCTGCCCGGGATTGGTTCCTGCCTTGTGCCCTGTGTTGGCTGGGATTGGCTCCAGAAGACCCCCGTGACCCTGTGTTTGGATTCAGCGGGTTGGAAAATGGATGGATGGATGGATTTTAAGTAAACATTACTGTTGTTCTTATGTTGTAAACTTCTAAGGATTTATTTTATTTGTCTGAGCCTTACCAAATCAAATTCCATGCAACTTCTATAGTTGCAGCAATTCAATTGATCCCTATCATTTTAAATAAAATATTTAGACCTTACTAGTTTCTGTTAATCTTGTATGTATTTATGTCAAAGAATCACATAATCACATACAACTTATCTAGGTATCTACAGTACAAAACATAGTACCTTACTGGTCCCATTTGATTTGTAAAACTCAAGTGTTGCCAGTTTAAAAAATAAAGTCCTAGATCATAACAAAGACAGAGGAAATAAAATCTTCCATTTTATTGACAATTATGCTGCTAAACTGTTGAGTACACAAGGCAGCAACCCACTGGACCCATCTGATTTGTCAACCTCAAGTATGGCCAGATAAAAATATCTTTCCAGAACCTTGACATAGGCAGAAGTTGCAGGTTTTTCAAAGTGGAAATAAAATTGCCTTTTTTATTGACAATTATGCTGATAAAATGTTCACCTTAAAATGAAAAACCTTTGTAGCTCAGTCAGCTCTGCCATTGAAATAAAATAAATGAAAGGAATAATCTGTCTTGCTATAGACTGACATTAAATTGACATCACACATAATTTCAGGCAAACATATTCTCTTGACTGAGATGGCTTTTTAAATACAAGGCCTTTTACCTAGTTTTATAAATGTTTCCCGGTGGGTTCTGAATGCCTATTTTTGTGGCAGTTGAACATTATTCACAATTTTTCAAGGCAGAATGATTTGTTCATAGATTCTTCTCATATAAATAATAATGATTGATTTGAGGTTATTCTATAAAATGTATATTTTTAGATAATAGATCATATGTGAATTGTTATTTTCAAGTAATATACTTTGTTATCCAGTTGTAAAATTAAACTATTCTTACTAATATTGTATGATTCTTTTTACAAAATAAAATAAAAGGCTAGTATACACAAAAGAATTTTACAGATTATGAGCAATATAATTACCATTACAGCATTATAGAAAGGATGTGAACTGAATTTTTGTTACGATAAAGGATATGCTTGCATCATTAATTGGATATCTGAAGAGATACAAAGAGACAACAACAACAATTTATTTCTTATATAGCCCAAAATCACAGCAGGAATGCCCAGTTGGGCTTTAACAGGCCCTGTTTTTGGCTTTTCTCCCAGCCTTGACTCTCTAAGAAGACAAGAAAAAACTTCCAAACAAAAATCTTGGATGGGAAAAAAATGTAAGAAATCCTAGGAAAGACAATTCAGAGAAAGAACCCCTTCCAGGTTAGTTTGAGCCGTACAACAGGTGCCAAAAAATGGGGTAAATACAACACATAAAACAGAACACAAGTAATCCTGCTTGCAGAGCTAGATGGCCAATCTATCATTACCAACTCAGAAAAACAGTATTAACTACTTTGTTCTTGCATAGCACTCCTCACCAAGTGCAGACGCTGTGCGCCACGACAATGCAAGAACAGATTATACCACTCATTAAACACAGAACTATCACATATGAGGATATACATTTCTTCAAAAATCATCAAAAACATAGTAGAAACTAATAAACAGAAATGGAAAACAACAATATCTGTCAATCGGCTACTGTAATTGTAGAACCACAATCAGACTGTAAAAAGGAGTGAGACAAGCCTGAAGACCTCGCCCATCAAACTGTCTCCCCTTACTGGAAATTTTACAGCTGAGTCAGTGCTCAAACAACTCAACATATACTATATAAAATGAAATTAAATCATAAGCAGTATTTTTTGTGATTGTACCCTAATAGTTCCTTGATTAATGAATTGTTTTCAGACTATCTCACCAATTAATGACTGTTTTGGTAGATTCAAAATTATGTAAAATTTTGATTCCAGCCCACAACAGTTTTTGAATTTACTGTTTCTATCTATCTATCTATCTATCTATCTATCTATCTATCTATCTATCTATCTATCTATCTATCTATCTATCTATCTATCTATTGTGATGGATGGCCGGCTAAATATTCCGGCCCACACCTCCAGGCCGCCAGGTGGAGCCCTCCCAACAGCATGGAGGTTCCCCGAATTTCAGCAGGGCCTTATGGACCTTGTAGTTTGTATACCAAGCCCTGCTGGATACCTTGGGGACCACCGGGAGTCGCTGTAGGGAGGCTGTCAGACTCCTACGTGCCCTATAACCTGGAAATGCGTCATGATCACATGACAAGAAGAAACGACGTGCTTCCCAGTTGAAGAAAAGGACTTTTACCCTGACCCGGAAGTAATGAGAACTTGTGGATTGTGGGACAGGAACACCTCCGGGTCAGGGGGTATAAAAGGACTCTGGGAAAGCCCAGACATTGAGCTGAGCTGGGAGGAAGGGTGGCGAAGTGTCTGGGAGAGGAGGAGTGATTATTGTATTGGATTATTGATTATTGGTATTTGTATGTGTAGTGTGGAGTGGAAAGTGCTTAGTGCACAGTATTATTATAAAAATAAAAAGTCTTGGACTTTTACCTGGTGTTTGGCATGGTACCTGAGAGTTCGAGAGGTCGATAACAGCCTCAACTGTTACACTATCTATCTATCTATCTATCTATCTATCTATCTATCTATCTATCTATCTATCTATCTATCTATCTATCTATCTATCTATCTATCTATCTATCTATCTATCTATTCTTGCTGTTGCTCAATGTGTCAACTGCTCAACTATAGTAGGTGTATACTATACTTGTGCTGGAATGTGTTTGCAACTGCGTTTTTTATTGTGGAATGTTTTTAGGTTGATCTTAACACATAGGTATTTTTATTCCCACACCCATACTCTATGTTATGTAGATCCACACATATGTCCTCTACCACAATTTTTGTTTACTTACCTTTCCACTCCTCTGGTCTGGAATGAGACACAGCCTGCAGTTGCATTACAATTGCAGATGGGCCTACCAGTCTAACTTCACTCAGAGCTGACTGTTACTGTGCTTTACTTTCCCTATTAGAGAATGTCTTCTGTTATTCTCCATATCGCAAATGGCAAGATAGAAGAACAAGGCAGGCAGGGGGCAATTCAGACATTATAGCCTTTAACGTTACAATGCTTAAATGTGCCAAAGCAGAAGCCAAAAGCAAATGGATGTAACACCATACAACCTGGATATTTCAGGAGCTGTCATAGACAAATGCTGGCTGACACACCAAACGTGTGTCTGCATTCAGCCTCTTAGGTTTACATTGCTGTATGTCACAGCATGGGTTTTCTTAGTGGCTGTGTTCTTACTGCTTCTCCTCCTTCCTAGTTCTCCTTCAGGCTGCTGACTTTTTAAAGTTTGTCAAGGCCAAGGTGAACACCCCTAGACCTCCCTCTCTCCAATGTCATTTTGACAGACAATATCAATGCATGTTCACAAGGTGTGCATGCATGAAGGTATTCAATGGTTCGAGGGTGTCACTTTTTATACATGTGGAAAATCCAGAAAAATAACCATTTTACAATTTAAAGGATAGTTTTTTTCCAAGTCAAAGTTATTTCTTCACAATCACAGTATATATCAATTTCCATCCATCCATCCATCCATTTTCCAACCCGCTGAATCCGAACACAGGGTCACGGGGGTCTGCTGGAGCCAATCCCAGCCAACACAGGGCACAAGGCAGGGAACCAATCCTGGGCAGGGTGCCAACCCACCGCAGGACACACACAAACACACCCACACAGCAAGCACACACTAGGGCCAATTTAGAATCGCCAATCCACCTAACCTGCATGTCTTTGGACTGTGGGAGGAAACCGGAGCGCCCGGAGGAAACCCACGCAGACACGGGGAGAACATGCAAACTCCACGCAGGGAGGACCCGGGAAGCGAACCCAGGTCCCCAGATCTCCCAACTGCGAGGCAGCAGCGCTACCCACTGCGCCACCGTGCCGCCCCTCAATTTGCCACCCGAAATTGAGTTCTAAAATGAAGAGTATTTTATAAAATATTTAAAATAACTAGCCTTCTTTTGCGCTTTATAATGGAGCTAATGGGTACCAAGGTCCCAATATGAATAAAGCCTTAAAACTTAGCAAATATGTCTACTTTGAAGTAGCAAAGATTTAGACTTAAGAAAACATTCCTTTCTGTGGTTCGGGGGCATGCTTGTGACAACAACACTAAAATGGAAATTTTGTTATAGATTCTTGGTACTATTTTCTTGGAATAAGACTATTTCTTGCTCGTTTGCCGTCTGGCAGTGGCTGTCATGAGTGGACAAGCTTCTGCTTATTATGTTACTTTTATTTCTGCAGTTCTGTTTCTTCAATGGTTATGTTGTGCCATGCCTTGTAACAACAGACAGGTGCATGCTCAAATCATATGATTATTTTTCCTGATCAGCATCTACTTTTCATCTATTACATTCTGTGTTGTTATTTTACATAGCCTACAGAGCAAGATTAATCCAAGCGACATCGTGGTATTTTAGAGTACATGTAACAGTTTCATTGTAAATCTGAGCTGAACCGATTATGTTGCACTGTATTTTAATAAAAGAACTTGCATGTCGCACTTTCTGTGATGTGTTGTGCTCATGCAGTATAAAAAAATATTCTGTGTGAGGTTTTTCTCCAGCTACTCTGTTTTTCTTTCCATGTCCCAAAGATGTGTGTGGTATGCAACCTGGTGGAGGGGTTTCTGTGCCAGATTGCCCTGTGAAGACTAGGTTGTATCAGGAGAAGTTGGCTGCAGTCAGGAAAGGTCCAAAAGTCCATTTAATATCTTATCTTCTTTGTCCAGACAGTTATTTTGGGTATAACACTATAAAGCAGATCATTACACATCACCCCCAGACGTGAATCGGGGTTGGAATTCTGTGCAATCACAGTTAAATCTGAATCACACTCGGGGTGATGTGTTATGATCTGCTTTATAGTGTTATGCCTAAAATATCTCTCAGAACATTATTCTGCTGCCATCTAGTGGATGAAAGACAGTAATCCCTCGCTATATCACGCTTCGCCTTTCGCGGCTTCACTCCATCGCGGATTTTATATGTAAGCATATTTAAATATATATCGTGGATTTTTTGCTGGTTCGCGGATTTCTGCGGACAATGGGTCTTTTAATTTCTGGTACATGCTTCCTCAGTTGGTTTGCCCAGTTGATTTCATACAAGGGACGCTATTGGCAGATGGCTGAGAAGAAACCCAACTTACTTTTCTCTCTCTCTCTCTTGCGCTGACTTTCTCTGATCCTGACGTAGGGGGATTGAGCAGGGGGGCTGTTCGCACACCTAGACGATACGGACGCTCGTCTAAAAATGCTGAAAGATTATCTTCACGTTGCTACCTTTTGTGCAGCTGCTTCCTGAAGCGACATGCCGCACAGTGCTTCACATACTTAAAAGCTCGAAGGGCACGTATTGATTTTTGATTGAAAAACAAACTCTGTCTCTCTCTCTCTCTATCTCTCTCTCTCTCTCTCTCTCTCTTTCTCTGCTCCTGACGGAGGGGGTGTGAGCTGCCGCCTTCAACAGCTTTGTGCCGCGGTGCTTCGCATACTTAAAAGCCAAACAGCCCTATTGATTTGTTTGCTTTTCTCTATCTCTCTGACATGCTCTGCTCCTGACGCACACTCCTTTGAAGGGGAAGATATGTTTGCATTCTTTTAATGTGAGACGGAACTGTCATCTCTGTCTTGTCATGGAGCACAGTTTAAACTTTTGAAAAAGAGACAAATGTTTGTTTGCAGTGTTTGAATAACGTTCCTGTCTCTCTACAACCTCCTGTGTTTCTGTGCAAATCTGTGACCCAAGCATGACAATATAAAAATAACCATATAAACATATGGTTTCTACTTCGCGGATTTTCTTATTTCGCGGGTGGCTCTGGAACGCAACCCCCGCGATGGAGGAGGGATTACTGTACTATCATGCTGAAAAAGAAATTATGCTTCTGCCTCATTTTGGTAACTCTAAGGTTAAACTCATCAATGACCGGGGTGGGGCCTCCAATGAAAAACACAATGGCAACCAAAAAGCTGTAAACATAGTTTTAGAATGAACTGAAACTGAACCATTGCTTGACTTGAGCGATAGTAATAATGAAGTTAATTGGTCATCAGATGTTGACACAGAAAGTGAAACTAATGCAGGATACAGCACTGTACGATCATACCGTGATATGCCTGTTAAATTTGGTCATGTTAAGCTTCACCTCGGTGCAACATTAGCTGAATGAAAAAAGACGAAATAATTGTGGTCAAGTGCAAGGTCAAGCAAGATGGTAGTCGCCTAAGCACTGTTCACAATACGGCAACTGTCAATAACACAAGGTACACGTTGATCAAGCAGGTCACTTTCTACCTCTCATGCACAAGCAACAAGAAAAATATGAGAAAAGTCCTGAAAGAAACATGCATCTATTGTCCCAATTGCAGCATTGGCTGTGCTTTGATGATGACTCAAAACATATTACACAAACGGCATGTATTAAATCTGCATCAGTACAGCAGTGGACACTAGACATACCTTTTCTATTGTATTTATGTTGACGCCGTCTTATTTACATGTTTCTATTACATGTAATAACATTTTTTTTGTTGAAAGAAATTCAGTGTTCTTGACTTGTTTTTCTTAGGGTAAACATGACACTGATGAGGCTATTTGCATTAAAGAGGTTGGAAAATGGATGTAAGTATTATTCACTGTCCCTGTCAGGAAAATTTAACACTCAGCACTTTATATATGAGTAGTTAATCATTGATTTTCCCAAAAGCACACAATAAAGCCCATTATGCTCCCCAGTCGATCCTTTCAGAGACATATTCTTGATAAATGTTAAATGATCTCTGAATAGCTTGAAGAACTCCCCCCCACCCAAACACACACACACCCACACACACACACACTCAATGTAGAGAGTGGAGTTAAACACAAATATGCATTGCCTAGAGGATGCACCTCCGTTTGCCTTTTATCTGGGACATTTAAACAACTTTTGAGCTAATTTAAGGACAGTCAAAGTCTTCACATGATCATCTTACTTCCCTATCCTAAATAAATAGCTACAGGAAAAGAGGCATGCTTTTTTTTTAAAAAAACCTTCCTAATTTTCCCCAAAGAATACACAATACTGCTGTTCTATGGATCCACCTGTGAGGCAACTGGGAATTTAAAAAAGTGGAACATCTGTTCATTAAATGTAGTCCCATCACTCCTATGTGATGTATTTTATTAGAAAAGTATGTATATTAATTAGAAATTAAATAAAACAGTTGTAGTATTACTTGTATCCCCATATATTCACATTGCTTAAGTCTGACCGCTGCTCTCTGCCATGTGCAGAGCATCTCTAATTAGCACATTTCAAAATCACATTCATGTTTTTCATATCACTGGCTCAAATCTCAAAAAAGGATTTAAGCAAAAATACATTAGCACATGTTTATCATGATGGACAAAAAGAATAGCACCGTCGATGACAGCATTTGGACCACAACTCAGTTCCAAAGTGGGGTGGACTCTGACTCTCCCCTATATTAAAAAAGACATTAGGCAATGACATCCTAATAGGAAATTATAGTTTTTTGTGTATAAGACTGGGTGTTTACAAAAATAGATTCCCTTTCAGGGAATGCACCTTTCGTTGATGAGATTCCATGTGTAAGAGTAGGTTCAGAAAACAAGATGGTGTGATAGAACCTGTTGTGCTTCATATTCTGCTTAAATATCAATCAGGAGTCAAGACACAGAATGCTATACTGGCATTGCCTGGTAACGTTATAACCACACCATCATGAAACACCCCTTGTCTTCTGCGTTTTCTGAAGATTATGCATTAACCTTCATTTGAAAGTCATCCAGACACAGTTCAATGAATTGACCTCTCTTTTCCTTGTATGGTCACTTAAGGGGTCTTCTTCAGGGAAGAATGTTTTCCTCATTATATCACGGACATGAAACTCAAGTAGTCATCTGTCATTTATACTTTGTAAAGCGTTGCTTGTAAATAATGTTTACTGTGTTTTTAGTACAAATCAGTCATTTTTGATGAGGTGTTTACATGAAACTTTCTTTTTGCATTTTGTTATTACTATCATAGTTTATTGCTGACAGCTGTTTTTCTTTAGACTATTATTACTGCAGTTGTATACATTTATTTTGATTAGAGATGCCAGAGAAGATATTGCTTGAAGTAAGTTCATGATTCATTTTATAATAAAAGTTCTCGTTTTTAATTGAAGGAACAAAAAACTGTATGTGCTGAAAGAATCCGTTTAATCAAGCAAGGCTAAATTCTCATTTCACTAACTAAACAATTCACTCCTTTTGAGGTATGTTCAAATAAATTACTTTCCAGTCAATGACACGGTCTTATAAAATGAATTTGTCTTTTTCCAATGCTTATTTTTGCATGTGGCATAATAAATAATAATTTTAATTCTTTTTAAGATAATTTTAATTACTATCTCAGTGTTGTCCTTTTGTTGATTAAATACTGGGTTGTGGAGTCTTGGAGACCCTCATGAGCTTACACAGGTACTAAGAAAATAAGTGAAGGCAATGCATTATACTAACAAATGATCTTGTACATGGGGGTTTCATAAATTTTTACTCATAAAATCTGCCAGGTCAGTGTGATCACAATGTTGTTTTTTCATTTTGTTTCAGCATGACTTCTATTATTCGACAAGGTTCAAGTAATTATTCACATCCACATCTACTGTGTATCCCTAAAGGCTTTCCTAGAAATTTTACTTGAACTCTGTCAAAGTAATAACATGCATACTGCCTACTAAGTTTTATTGATGGAGTATTGATTTTAAAATGTTGAATGCTGTTTATTTTATTATTTGGTTATGAGTTCTTTTGTGTGCATTTTTACTTTGGGTCTCATATCTTTAGTGTGTGTGTAGACACACAGAAAATAAATATAAACTTTAGCAAAGCAGTAGATCCAAATGGTGAACTTTAAACCCTAGGGTTACCTGGTCAGTCCCCACCTAAAACCAACTGTTTGACTCCCCTTAACTTGCCTGTACTTCAAGTGTAAAAAGTATATGGAAATAATTGTACAATGTACAATGTAGTGGCTTTCATAGGGTTGCAAGGACTGGGGCACATCCTGTTAGATAAGGGACTAACCCAGAACAGTGTGCTCGGTCAATGTATCCACAATCACTCATACAGTGTATCAGTTAGTCATCAATTACCCTGACGTAGACATATTTGGAACATGGGATGAAAATCCACAATAATGGACACAGACAACATTGGGGCTAGAAATTAATCCCATATTCTAGACGTGAAGGGCATCTGGGCTGCCCTCAGTACTGCCAACAGAAAGGTCCATCCATCCATCCATCCATCCATCCATCCATCCATCCATCCATCCATTCATCTATCCATCCATCCATTTTCCAACCCGCTGAATCCGAACACAGGGTCACGGGGGTCTGCTGGAGCCAATCCCAGCCAACACAGGGCACAAGGCAGGAACCAATCCCGGGCAGGGTGCCAACCCACCGCAGGACACACACAAACACACCCACACACCAAGCACACGCTAGGGCCAAGTTAGAATCGCCAATCCACCTAACCTGCATGTCTTTGGACTGTGGGAGGAAACCGGAGCGCCCGGAGGAAACCCACGCAGACACGGGGAGAACATGCAAACTCCACGCAGGGAGGACCCGGGAAGCAAACCCAGGTCCCCAGATCTCCCAACTGCGAGGCAGCAGCGCTACCCACTGCGCCACCGTGCCCATTCATCTATCTTTAGTTTATTTTCCAACTCCTCTTATCCAGTTCAAGCTGAGTGAGAGCTCATATGCATGCAATGGGGCGCAAGCAATAGAAAGTTGAAATATTAAATAAAGGTTGACCATAGAGGTTGCCTATACAATGTAATCTAAAATGAATGCATTCCCTAATGCTGATAATATAACAAAATGAAAAAAAGTATTTTGAACATATAATACAAGAACTAAAAAAAATAGCTTAGCTAACTTTGTGAGAATTCATGGGGCTACTTAAGGCTCACAAACTGTAATGTCTCCAAGAGAGTTCAGATAAAAAACAGCCTGTTCTTTGTAGGCCAGTGTTGCTGTAATAGGGAAGAAAATGAAGAAGTGTTAGCTGGTGGTGCATGAAGGAGTAGCCTGCAGGGAGAAGTAATTTTTTTTTATTATATCCATACTTGCTGAGTGTTACCTTATATTTAAGGAGAATAAGCTTCTATGCGCATCCATGTCCTTTGGTGCGGCAGTTTGTGTGTCCTGTGTTGTTTATTAAGTCAGCTGGATAAAATTAATAAATTTCACTGACAGAAAGTGCTGGCAACCTTTCCGTGCCTGCTTTCTTTATTCATTACCTTAACTACAGGTAGGCATGCAGGTATACTGTGGAATTGCTATTGAAATACATACAAAGATTGTTTCTCTGCGTGAAGCATTGGATAAGATTAACAGATAAGAACACACTAACAGTTTACTTGTGCAGATATGCAATTAATGACATTCCATTCAATTTCCAGTTTCTAAATAAACTGTATTTATAAATATACTGTGACCAATGACACAGTCAATTTGCCATATATGATGGCGGCGACAGTTGTGTTAGGACAGCTCCAAAGCTGCTCTACAGTGTTTTCTTCCTGAATGCCACCAATGGCTGCTTGCTGACACTCCCTTAGCTGCACACTTACATTCTGTTAAACAGTAAACCAATGGCAAAGTAACACAACTACCCTTTGAAAAACTCCCTCATTAGACAGTATTTCAATAATAATAATAATAATTTTTTGCATTTATATAGCGCTTTTCTCACTACTCAAAGCGCTTAGCAATTGCAGGTTAAGGGCCTTGCTTAAGGGCCCAACAGAGCAGAGTCCCTTTTGGCATTTACGGGATTCGAACCGGCAACCTTCCGATTGCCAGTGCAGATCCCTAGCCTCAGAGCCACCACTCCGCCTATGGGAAAAAGCACCTCTGTAGGATCAGCTGCATGACATTTAGAGCATTTAAAGCTGAGTGCTGAACTGTCCGTTTGCTCCCTTTCCTGTCATCTCTCGTCCAGGCTGCGTCTGCCCCATCTGGTGCTTCTGAACCACTGAACTTGCTCAATGAAGAAGGCTTTGTGTTCTTTTAATCTGAAGAAGGGAGCAAAGAGCTGGACAATTGTCATGTTGCTGCTTGTAACCTGTGCGCTTGTGTGTTGAAGGAAAACTCCCATTCTGAATAAAGACTTAAGGCTGTTATTTATTCATTTACAGTATGTAGATATACACACATAGTACTGTGCTGTTTTGTTTGATGCATTTTTTAATTTACACAGTGCAGACACCCCATAACATGCCAAGGCAACCAAGGAAAACTCACACTGCCTCACACAGATAAATGGAGTGAAGTTTGTAGGTTTATTCATCTGCTCCTGTCTGCTGAGATTAACCCAAACTAATATTCCTATCATCCTTACAAACATCATTGATTCTTACCAAGACAACTATATTTACTTTTAATATCAAACTTACCAGCTCATTCCAATATTGATTAGTCATGAAAAAAGCCTAGAAGACAGCTTATGAAATTGCCAATTGTGAAAATGTTTGGAAATAAATCATATAGCTGTTCAGACTTCACCTAGTAAATAGTCACACATACCCTGTATGATATGGATATCCCCTTTTAATATACAAACCAGTGGACTTCAATATTAAAATCAAAAGCTTTCTTTGAAACAGATATTGGAAAAGTTGGAGAGAATACCAATGTTAATGTGGCCTGACAAAGATCCTAGGAATATACAGAACATAGGAGAAGAATTCCTGGACATAGCTGTCCCGGCTGATGGTTGGCATTGTGAGGGTGTATTGGCTTATGCACAGTCTCTTATTTCAAGTTGTTAGGGCTCTGCAGGGTTCTCTTGTCCTTATAATACAGATATGGGTTTGACATTGCAGGGATGCCTTCATGGAAGACCCCAGAAGTTTTATGCAATACTTCCAAAAATGAAAATGATTCAAGGCTGCAGCCTAGAAGTGTTATGGTTAAAGTCTCCAGATCAGGGAGCTTGGAGCATGGAGTGAAGCGGTGGCAAGGGCTTACCTGGCAGGCAGGAGACCAAAGTAATCTGAGAGAAAGATGATGAAAGAGAAGAGGGTACTCGGTGGTAATGAGTACTGGTGGAAAAGTGGACCAGCCATTACAAGGGTCAACTGGAGTCTTTAGTTTATCCAGTAAACTACTGTATTTCTGCCTGGTGTTATTCTAAATTTGGTGTTAACTTGTAAGGGCCCCAAAGGATCCACACTATCCACACATATTTTTAATTGGTTACGGCCAGCAAGGACATATGTGTCATGATATGCAGATTTTCATGCATACTGTATGTTCATTTTCACATTATTATATTTTTCCTTTATCATAAACCTATAGGCTTAAGGGAGGCCCTATGGCAGTGTTCCACCAGCTGTTCTAGATGGAATGACGTTCCTCATTTTGACCTTGATTTTTCTTAACATCGGGGCTTGTAATAATTGCTTGCACCCACTGTTGACTGCATTTCCTGTCCTTACCAAGCCATCCTTTACGTCTGTAAATACCTTTTGGCAATGTCTAAGAATAGGGGGGTGTGCTAATTAGCTTCAAAGACCTCTGTATGTATCTTGGACATATTCCCTGTGTCTGCATGAGTTTTCATTAGAAACTCGCTACAAAAAAGTTAAAGGTAAGCTGATCAATCATTTAGGTTCTTATTTCATACTGTCCTTTTAACAATACATGTTAACAGAGAAAGTTAAATTTATAATACATTATCAAGTATACAAACTGAGCACTACAGTAAAACCAACTTAAAAAAATGAATAAAAACTAGTTGTAGCACTGATCAACAGCTTCTTGGAAATATCACTGACAAATTTCACCATTTAGTATCAAAAGGATCTTTGCCAATCAAGTACAGTTACAGCATAAAACTATAAGAAGGATGCATGGCAAACATGATAGATAGTTTAGTACATGATCAAATCAAATAGCTTATATTGTCAATTCACTATATGTGCAGAACATACAGGAGAATCAAAATACTGTTTCTCTCTCATCTTTGTAGTACAATAAAATATAAAAAGTGTAAAAGTAGCAGCAGAGCCGGTGCTAAGCTAAAGGCTAAGCAGCTAGCGAGGAAGTGGCAATACAAGCCTTCGGTGCCTTCTGTGATCATGGGAAATGTGAACTCACTACCAAATAAGATCGATGAACTGGCTGCGCTGGTGAAAAATGTCAGGAACTACAGAGAATGCAGTTTGTTGTGTTTTTGTGAAACATGGCTAACAACTGGCATCCCAGATGCTAACATGGAGCTACCCGGGTTTAGCACAGTTAGAGCGGACAGAGACACAAATACCTGCGGAAAGCGGAAAGGAGGAGGACTCACTCTCTGTGTGAACACAAGGTGGTGCAACCCTGGACATGTAAACGTCAAAATCTCCACCTGCTGCAGGGACATCGAACTGTTGGCCGTAAGTCTGTGTCCCTCTTACTTGCCCAGAGAGTTTGGACACGTCATTGTTTTATTGTTTACATCCCTTCATGCGCAGACGTGAAGATAGCGGGTGACATCATCCACTCTGCTGTTGCTAAACTACAAACACAGCGCCCCGAGGCGCTTGTGCTAATCTCTGGAGATTTTAACCATGTGACGCTGGACAAAACATTACCTGTCTTTTCCCAGTATGTGGATTGTAACACCTGGGGAAATAGGATTATTGACCTACTGTATGCAAGCATTAAGGACACATACATTGCCACCCCACTCCCTACGCTTGGGAAAGAAGATCATAAGGAGACTGTGGAAGATTGTGGGTTCGCTTCCCGGTTCCTCCCTGTGTGGATAGCGCTTTGAGTACTGAGAAAAGTGCTATATAAATGTAATGAATTATTATAACCTGGTTCTGCTTCAGCCTCACTACAAACCAAGAGTGAGGGAGCTACCTACAACCACACGCTCATTAAGGAAGTGGTCCCTTGAGGCAGAGCAGGCTCTGAGAGACTGCTTTGGAACTATGGACTGGGATATCCTTCAGGTGTCACATTGAGGAGGTTGTTGACTGCACTACTGACTACATCAACTTCTCTATGGATATTGTAGTTCCAGTAAGAACAGTACGCTGCTATGCTAACAACAAGCCATGGATTACAAGTGACATCAAAGGCCTTTTGAGCCAGAAGAAAAGGGCTTTCAAAGGCAGTGATCAGCATAAGCTCAAGCGTGTGCAGAAGGAACTCCTAGTCCAGCTCAGGGTGGTGAAGGAGCAGTACAGGAGAAAACTGGAGCAAAAGTTGCAGAATAACAGCATGAAGGAAGTGTGGGATGGGATGAAGATCATCCCTGGCTGCAGCTCGAAGCGGGGTGCCTCCATCGAGAGAGACAAGGAGAAAGCAAATCTGATGAACACCTTTTTTACCAGGTTTGACCACCCTAACCCACTCTCACTGTCACCTCAGAGTACTGCATCCTCCACCCATCCTTTTGCTGATACTCGCAATTACAGCAGCCCAGGTAAGCAGAGAGCTGAGGAGACTTTGTGCCAGCAAAGCAGTGGGTCCAGATGCAGTATCGCCATGACTGTTGAAGGCCTGTGCGTTGGAGCTGGGGAGTTCTCTACAGTGCATCTTCAACCTGAGCCTGGAACAGGGGAGAGTCCAGAGGCTTTGGAAAACATGATGCATCACCCCAGTCCCAAAGGTATCACGTCCTAGTGAGCTGAATGACTTCAGGCCTGTCGCACTGACGTCAATACAATACAATACAATACAGTTTATTTTTGTATTGCCGAAAATCACACAGGAAGTGCCGCAATGGGCTTTAACAGGCCCTGCCTCTTGACAGCCCCCCAGCCTTGACTCTCTAAGAAGACAAGGAAAAACTCCCAAAAAAACCTAGTAGGGAAAAATGGAAGAAACCTTGGGAAAGGCAGTTCAGAGAGAGACCCCTATCCAGGTAGGTTGGACGTGCAGTGGGTGTCAAAAGAAGGGGGTCAATACAATACAATACAATACACAGAACAGAACAAATCCTCAATAAAAAATTAAAACATTTTTAGAAGTACGGAGCAGAATTTAACAGAATTTATGATACCACATAATAGGATTTAGATAATTTTAGACTCCTGGAGACCTCATCCATCAAGCTGCCTCCCCCATTTGGCCATTCCACGGCTGAAACAGTGTTGGGCCAGCCAATCCGATGAAAGAACCCCTCTTTCTCACGATTCCTGCGATCCTCCATCAGGGAAGACTTTACCTTAGGCAGGCAAAACAACTTGGTAGGTGGGCCGTGGCACCAAGTGCTACATTTGAGTACCGAGAAGAGAAACAGTATAGGTGAGGGTTAGTATCCAATTCTAACTATCATGTTACTTATGTTTTAGTGCTAATGACTAACAACAGAGATGCAGTATGTACAGTTAATCAGCAGCTCTAGTAAGGATATGCTAAACTGAAGTAGTGAGTCTTAAGCCGGGATTTAAAAGCTGAGACCGAAGGGGCATCTCTTATAGTAGCAGGCAGACCATTCCACAGTTTAGGGGCCCTGTAACTAAAAGCTCGACCTCCCATTGTTATTTTATTAATCCTTGGAACCATAAGCAGACCAGCATCTTGAGATCTTAATGTGCGCTCTGGTTTGTAAGTCATGATAAGTTCAGACAAGTAAGCTGGACCTCGGCCATTTAATGCTTTATATGTTAAAAGAAGGATTTTGAAATCTGCCCTAAACTTAACCGGGAGCCAGTGTAAGGATTTAAGAACTGGAGTTATGTGTTCATATTTTCTTGTTCTTGTAATAATTCTTGCAGCTGCATTTTGTATTAACTGGAGGCCGTATAAAGAACAGTTTGAACATCCAGTGAACACTGCATCCAGTGAACACACGTCACATGTGATGAAGACCATGGAGTAGCTGCTGCTTCACCACCTCAGGCCACAGGTCCGCCACGCCCTCGACCCTCTGCGGTTTGCATACCAGGAGAAGGTGGGAGCGGAGGATGCCATCATCTACATGCTACATCGATCCCTCTCCCACTTGGACAGAGGTAGTGGTGCAGTAAGAATTATGTTTCTGGACTTCTGTAGCGCCTTCAATACCATCCAACCTCTGCTCCTTAGGAACAAGCTGACAAAGATGGGAGTAGATTCATACCTGGTGTCTTGGATCGTGAACTACCTTACAGATAGACCTAAGTATGTGTGTCTCGGGAACTGCAGGTCTGACATTGTGGTCAGTAGCACAGGGGACTGTACTTTCTCCGGTCCTGTTCAGCCTATATACATCAACAACAACAACATTTATTTATATAGCACATTTTCATACAAAAAGTAGCTCAAAGTGCTTTACATAATGAAGAAAAGAAGAATAAAAGACAAATAAGAAATTAAAATAAGGCAACCTTAGTTAACATAAGAAGGAGTAAGGTCCGATGGCCAGGGTGGACAGAAAAAACAAAAAAAAACTCCAGAAGGCTGGAGAAAAAAATAAAATCTGTAGGGGTTCCAGGCCACGAGACCGCCCAGTCCCCTTTGGGCATTCTACCTAACATAAATGAAATAGTCCTCTTTGTAGTTAGGGTTCTCACAACAAGGGTCCAATACAACTTGGAGTCCTGCCACGTGCAAAAATTCGCTGATGACACTGCTGTCATGGGCTTCATCAGGAATGGGCAGGAGAAGGAGTATAGGAACCTAATCAAGGACTTTGTTAAAAGTGTGCAACTAAAACCACCTACAACTGAACACCAGCAAAACCGAAGAGCTGGTGGTGGATTATCAGAGGTGACTGTGTGCAGAGGGTACAGACCTATAAATACCTGGAAGTGCAGCTGGATGATAAACTGGACTGGACTGCCAATACTGATGCTCTGTGCAAGAGAGGACAGAACCGACTATACTTCCTTAGGAGGCTGGCGTCTTTCAACATCTGCAATAAGATGCTGCAGATGTTCTATCAAACGGTTGTGGCGAGCGCCCTCTTCTACGCGGTGGTGTGCTGGGGAGGCAGCATAAAGAGAGACGCCTCATGCCTGGACAAACTGGTGAGGAAGGCAGGCTGTATTGTAGGCAAGGAGCTGGACAGTTTGAAATCTGTGGCGGAGCGACAGGCATTGAGTAGGCTCCTGTCAATCATGGAGAATCCACTGCTTCCACTGAACAGTATCGTCTCCAGACAGAGGAGCAGCTTCAGCGACAGACTGAGGAGATTGTTCCTCCCTCACACTATGCGACTTTTCAGTTCCACCTTGGGGGGTAAACGGTAACATTATACAATGTTATTGACTGGTATACCTGCCTTGCACTCTCCATCTTCCACTTTTTAACTCGCACTGTGTTTTTATCACTCTTTAATTAATAATGTTTTTATCAATATGCTTCTGCTGGAGTATGTGAATCTCCCCTTGGGGATTAATAAAGTATCTATCTATCTATCTATCTATCTATCTATCTATCTATCTATCTATCTATCTATCTATCTATCTATCTATCTATCTATCTATCTATCTATCTATCTATCTATCTATTGTCACAGGTGGCTGGGTGTGGTCGGCAATCAGCTGCCTATTTAAAGGTCCGCCTCCCAACAATCAAGGCTGGAGTCGGGTGAGAGGTCGGTGAGAGAAGGGGGCAAAGAGAGGCCCTGTGTGTGAGAAGAGTTTGGGAAGAAGAGAGATGGCTAATGAGAGCCAGGACTGTGGGACTGTGGGGAGTAGTGTTGGTGCACTTACTGACTTTGTAAATAATAGTATGTACAGTAATCCCTCCTCCATCGTGGGGGTTGCGTTCCAGAGCCACCCGCGAAATAAGAAAATCCTCGAAGTAGAAACCATATGTTTATATGGTTATTTTTATATTGTCATGCTTGGGTCACAGATTTGCGCAGAAACACAGGAGGTTGTAGAGAGACAGGAACGTTATTCAAACACTGCAAACAAACATTTGTCTCTTTTTCAAAAGTTTAAACTGTGCTCCATGACAAGACAGAGATGACAGTTCTGTCTCACAATTAAAAGAATGCAAACATATCTTCCTCTTCAAAGGAGTGCGCGTCAGGAGCAGATGATGTCAGAGAGAGAGGAAAGCAAACAAATCAATAGGGCTGTTTGGCTTTTAAGTATGCGAAGCACCGCGCGGCACAAAGCTGTTGAAGTCGGCAGCTCACACCCCCTCCGTCAGGAGCAGAGAGAGAGAGAGAGATAGAGAAAAACAAACAGTCAAAAATCAATACGTGCCCTTCGAGCTTTTAAGTATGCGAAGCACCGTGCAGCATGTCGCTTCATGAAGCAGCTGCACAGAAGGTAGCAACGTGAAGATAATCTTTCAGCATTTTTAGACGAGCGTCCGTATCGTCTAGGTGTGCGAACAACCCCCCTGCTCACACCCCCTACATCAGGATCAGAGAAAGTCAGCGCAAGAGAGAGAGAGAGAAAAGTAAGTTGGGTAGCTTCTCAGCCATCTGCCAATAGCGTCCCTCGTATGAAATCAACTGGGCAAACCAACTGAGGAAGCATGTACCAGAAATTAAAAGACCCATTGTCCACAGAAATCCGCGAACCAGCAAAAAATCCGCGATGTATATTTAAATATGCTTACATATAAAATCCGCGATAGAGTGAAGCCGCGAAAGGCGAAGAGCGATATAGCGAGGGATCACTGTATAATAAACGTGTGATGATGGACTTAGACGTGTCTGCCTGCCTGTGTCCGGGTCGCCCTATTCCACAGTGGCGTAGCCGGCAGGATGCTCCACCTGGGTCAAGGTGGGGGCCTGCGAGTAAGAAATTGTCTGTGGACGACCCGGCACAGCAGGAGACCTCAAACACGTGCCGCAGGGGCGGCGTGCACCTAACCCCACAGGGGCATATGGTAACCCGGGCCGTTAGCAGTCTGTGGGAGGACTATGTGTTTCAGGGGTGGCTCACCGACTCGGTGGCAACGCAAGGAACTGCCGGGAAGGAGAGGCTGCAGCTGGGAAAGTCGCAGCAGCAGCGGAGCTGCCCAAAAGCTCGTTCCCCTGTGAGAGAGGAGGGCGAGATGGCCGCCGACAGGAAGTCCCTCCTCGTGACAGGCACGGGATTGGACACCGTGTCCTGTCTTCCCATCAACGATTGGTCGGAGGCGAGAGCAGGGAATGTCCGTCTCGTGCCTGGAAGAAACCCGAGTGGGCCAGAGGGAAGTGCCCATGGAGAGCAGTCGGCAAGTGGCGCTGCTCAAAAAGTAAGCTCACCGCCGGCTGTTTCTCTCTCCTTGGCAGCAATTCTGCAGGAAGGCCTACAACTTGTGCGATCGCTGCCGGCCGAGCGATGTGCCCTCCGGGTGGAGACGCAGGATTCAGGAGGGACGACAGTGGTGTGCGATCGAGAGCCGCTGGCGAAGGAGGATCGGTGCACTGCGGGAACTTCTGACTGGAGAGGCACAGCGGGGAAGGTAAGCGAGACTGACCCCGTGAAGCTCCGGACGCCAGCGGGGCTGGGTCTGCCCTTTGGCAATGGGCAGATCCGAACCATCACAGCGTCCCAAAGTGAAAGGAGGAAGTGGCTAGAGAAAGCCAGTTCCTCCGATACGGGAGGACGTGCAGCTGGGTGCGCACATCCCTTGAAGGGCCGTCCTCTGCGGGGGCAGAGGAATAACCCACATTCTGAGAGGAGACAAGCGAGTGTGCTCCCACCGGTGGTCCCGTGGCGGGGATCACGGACTGCTCGAGCGGGGAAGCCGGAAAAGGGAGCATCGGGGTGCCGATCGGAGCGGGGAGCGTTGGCCCAACCGAGAAGATGAGCCGAGGGGCTGCGTCAGGGCAACGTCTCCGCCCCTTGTTTTTCTATTTTGTTTATAGGATCGTGCCCTAGGCTACAGTGTGTCAGCTTGCCGCCGAGGAAGGCCAGTCCTTGTGGATCGGTCCGCTGGCCCCTGGAGGTCTCAGCTTGCGGGGGAGTCATGTCACAGGTGGCTGGGTGTGGTCGGCAATCAGCTGCCTATTTAAAGGTCCGCCTTCCGACAATCAAGGCTGGAGTCGGGTGAGGAGCTGGACGAGGTCGGTGAGAGAAGGGGGCGAAGAGAGGCCCTGTGCGTGAGAAGAGTTTGGGAAGAAGAGAGATGGCTAATGAGAGCCAGGACTGTGGGACTGTGGGGAGTAGTGTTGGTGCACTTATTGACTTTGTAAATAATAGTATGTATAATAAACGTGTGGTGATGGACTTAGACGTGTCTGCCTGCCTTTGTCCGGGTCGCCCTATTCCACACTATCTATCTATCTATCTATCTATCTATCTATCTATCTATCTATCTATCTATCTATCTATCTATCTATCTATCTATCTATCTATCTATCTATCTATCAATAGTCATTGTTGCAAAAGCCAATTACACTAAAAAATGAGAAGGTGCATTATAGAGTAGCTTATGAGATGTACAAAAGACAAACAGCAGCAGATGAAATATTGAGTCTTTATATAATACCATCTGAGGTAGGGTCCTTGGTAGATAGTGACTCTTGTTACGGTCCAGGGGCAGGGGGCGGGGGGGGAAGGTAGTGGGCAGAGTTCAGCATCTTGACAGCTTGGTGGATGAAGCTGTTAGACAGTCTTGTGGAGCGGGCCCGGAGGCTCCAGTACCTTTTCCCTGAGGGGAGGAGGCTAAAAAGGGAGTGAAAGGGGTGGGAGGAGTCACCAGCAATGCTGGTGTGGAGAATGTCCTTGAGGGAGGGCAGTGGGCACCAATGATCTTACTGGCTGCATCCACTATGCGTTGCAGGGACTTCCTACAGGAGGCAGTGCAGCCATACCACACAGAGATGCAGTTGATGAGGATGCTCTCGATTGTGCCCCGGTAGAAAGAGCACATGATGGGGGGTGGAACTTGTGCTCTCCTCAGTTTGCGTAGAAAGTAGAGCTTTCTTGGCCAGTGATGTGGTATCTAACCAGGAGAGGTCCTTGGAGATGTACGTCCCCAGGAATTTGGTGCTACTCACCCTTTCCACAACTGCACCGTCGATGGTCAGTGGGGGGTGATGTGGATGACCTCTCCTGAAATCGACCACAATCTCTTTGGTCTTTCCCACGTTCAGGAAGAGATTGTTGTCTTTAAACCACTAAACCAGTTGGCTCACCTTGTTCCAAGGTAGTGCAGGGCTTTCTAAACTATAGTCTCCGGGTCAAGAACATCCCAAGTTTGATTTTTCAATAGATCACAGTGAAGTCTTTAAATAGATAGATAGATAGATAGAATTTGACTGTGACTTTTTTCCCTTCTGTCCAAGTGTACACTTTATTGTGTCAAGACCATCAAGAAAAATCAGTGCTGCAGTTTACCCTAACACCCTTCTCATAATATATAATTTTCATCATCAGTTAATCTACTGTCAGCTTGGCACTGTGCATAGTTATACTCCCATTTCTAAGAACCATCAAGTAGAAAGTGTGACAGAGAACAATGTTCATTTCAAAAGCACAGGATGTGTAATTATTTTTCCCTTGAATTGTAAGTGAAGTTTTTGTGTCTTTTTTGTTGTGAGGCAGTTGCTGTAATGAAAGAATATCATGTGAAAAAAACAAGGCATTTAGCACAAGAGACAACCTTTGAATTCATTTACGAGGGCAGACAGAACTGGAAAGTGAATGCAATTCAAGACTAGTTTATGAATATGTAATACACCCCTGAAAACAAAGTACAAAAGAGAGCCACACAAGTTGGTCCAAATGATACTGCAGCTTGAAAAGTCAGTTTGTTAGGTAGTGGAACAAGCCATTTGTAGTCATAGTGTCTGTGGACTAGTCCGAAATGAGCTCAACTGCATTCAGTTTTTGGCCAAGTATGATCACATGGTCTAATTTTGTGATGGTTGGATCATATTCAGCCTTAAATGTTTTTTTTTTTTCTCTTAATCAAGTTCTCTGAGAGAATCAAAGGCCCTTAGGTTTAAACTTTCCATAACGGTTATCAGACCTTGGATTCAAGGTTAACATTATCTGGAATCAATTGCACTAAGCATTGGTCTACAAGGGGAAATAGTGGTTGCATCACAAAAGTATTTAAACATAAAAGTTTTTCTAGCAGAATTGCATCTTTTTTTTGAATGAAATGCCTCTCACCTTACATTAATGGACTTCTACAGTAATGTACTTTTATCCAGATACTGATATTGTTAGCAAAATAAAGAAATATGTGACAATAATTACATGTCTAATGCAGAAATTTGACCAGTGCCTTCACAACATCTGATAGTTTGGCAAGCATATCTATGCATTCTCATGACTAACCACTTGTCAAATTAATAAGGCACAGTTAAATAGCAGTTGGAGGTGACATCATCATGAGCTCCCTGTGTCAAACTTGTATGGAAAGCCTGGACAAGGCAAGATTCTTTCACTCAGTGAGTATTTTTTTTTCTTCTTTTTCATCTTCCTCTTCATCTTTTCCTACTTATGTGTGGGGTTGATGTGTTTAATCCTTCTCTATACATCTTGGTCTTGCACTTCCTTCCCAGTCATTATTTATCTTATTCAATTGATTTTATTTTTGTATATCACTTTTTACTGAGTGCAAGCACTGAGCCTTGTGACAAGTTCTTGGGTAACACGAAAATACAAGTTTTGGTGAGGCAGCCTTCTGCTGTTATGCACCTAAAATCTGAAATAGCCTACCAATAGAAATTCACCAGGCTAATATGGTGGAGCATTTTAAAAAACTGCTAAAAACACATTATTTTAATGCAGCTTTTCTATAGCTTTATTTTAGTGTAACTCTGATATTCTGTATATGCATTTAATTATCATTTTTATCATGGCTCAGCAATCCGTACTAACCCCTACTTTCTCTTCTGTTCTTTTTCCGGTTTTCTGTGGTGGTGATCTGTGCCACCACCATCTGATCAAAGCACCGTGCTGTCCTTACATTGATGGATTAAAGGCCAGAGGTCCACATGACCATCATCATCTAATTCTTCTACGTGAAGCCTGAAAACCATGAGGACTGATTTAGGTCTTGTGGCCTCAGAACTCCTGCAGATTATGTTTTTTTCTTCAGCCCTGTGGAATTTTTTTTTTTGTTCTTTCTGTCCTCTGATGTTATTCTTTGTTACTTAGTATTGCCTAATCTTATTTTTATATTTTTCTTTTTTCTTTCTTCATCTTGTAAAGCACTTTGAGCTACACAATTTGTATGAAAACGTGCTATATAAATAAATGTTGTTGTTTTGCAAATTACTAATTACATAATGTGTACACATAAAAGACACAGGTTTGTTTAAACCAAATGGAAAACAAAGTACTTTGAAACTCCATCCATCCATTATCCAACCCGCTATATCCTAACTACAGGGTCACGAGGGTCTGCTGGAGCCAATCCCAGCCAACACAGGGCACAAGGCAGGGAACAAATCCCGGGCAGGGCACCAGCCCACCGCAGGACACAAACACACACCAAGCACACACTACGGATAATTTAGGATTGCCATGCACCTAACCTGCATGTCTTTGGACTGTGGGAGGAAACCGGAGCACCCGGAGGAAACCCACACAGACACGAGAAGAACATGCAAACTCCAAGCAGGGAGGACCCGCGAAGCGAACCCGGGTCTCCTAACTGCGAGGCAGCATTGCTACCCACTGCGCCACGTGCAGCCCTAATTTGAAACTGATTATCATAATTGGAACCCACCAATATCTAACGGAGGAAAGAAAAACAAAATATCCGGTCAGCAGCATTCCTGGGAAACTAAAGGTTTGGAGGGTCCATGGTCAATTATAACAGATAAAGTCAGATAAAATCAGAGTTCTGGGGACCTCGGTCAACTGGTCACCAAACTCCTCCTGGGCATTCCATAGTATATGTCATTACTGGCTGTCCAATTAGATGACAGTATCTTTCCATCCATTGATTCCATAGCAGTAGGCTCTGATCACGACTCTGGCTGCATGTCTTGAGCTTTACTATGTAATTATTGTCTTAACAGTTACGACCCCTGTGTGAATTCTAACTTCTCTGGGCTATCTTGTGATTCTGTTTTCTTTCAAAACTGGCTTTGCCTTGCACAAGCGATTAACATCCCAATTCAGTATATTTTTCCTATTCTTGTGTTGATGCAAGAACACTGGCGATTTGCTTATCCTCAAGAAAAATAATAAAGGATTTATTTATTTTACATGGTTATTTTTGTTTCTAAGTACTAAACAATTGCCATGAATGTGAGAAGTTAAAGTACTAATGAGGTAGTGCACATGTTTACATTCAGCTGATTTTGTCTGCAGGCACTTGTCAAAGAAAGTGTGGCTAATTTTGTTATATTCATTATATTAATGATTGACATAATTGTACATTGTGAATATATAATGTGTTTGCTTTATGTGTGGTGCCTGGAAAAGCTCAGACGTTTACATCTCTTTGCGAAAAAAAGTGTTGATGTCACTGCCTTGCCGTAGTAGTGACTGTACTATCACAGTGAATACCATGAACTGTTGAAACATGTCAATGAAGGGGAAACAATTAGGAAATGGTGAATTTATTACTTTAAAATGTCCCTTTGTGAGAAAGTGATGATGTGCATATGTATTCAGCCTGGGCCTACTTCCTGTCCTGCTGCCACAAGTTGACCTTCAGTTGTGGGTTCAGAGTACTATATATACTCACGTATAAATCGGGTCTTGAAACCCGAAAAATCGATCATAAAATCAGACCCTGACTTATACACCCATTCAAAAATGTGACACTTAATCTTCTTGCCTCCTCCAATCTCGCACCAGTTTCTCAGACGCATCGAATTTTGTTGCAGCAGTGCAGTTACCAATTTCTTTCGCTATTTCAACGACGTTTAATCTAAAACCAGCTTCATATTTTCTTCTGATCGAAAACTCCGTCATAGATAAGGGATGCTCTTACAATAAAGGTGTATGAGGGTATGAGATACAAAAAACACAAAACAGTGCAAACGTTGCTTCGGAATAGTTTGGGTTTTACCATGTGGTCACGTAGGCCCAATAGAGAGAGAGAGGGGGTTAGGACCACACGTTGATACAGCGCATTGCCACACCCACATAGAAGAAAAAGGCAGTGTGCTCCATGGTTACTCTCTCAGGTGGACATTAGCATATCATAATCTCTTGTACCAATAGTGTGAATTTTCCACATTTGACTTATACGACTGACATTATAAAATACCAGAAATTATACTGTAAAATCAAGTCCCAACTTATACGAGAATATATAGGCCAGACTCAAGACAAAATGGAAGTGCTGTGGAGCAGGAGTGCCTCACGTGTTAAGAAAGAACTAGGGATTGCAATGGGTTGCCAGGCATATCGTGCCATTTCCTCAGCTCTACAGCAGTAGATTAGATTCCTAGCCCATCCTGGTTGTGGAGTGTGCTGGAGACAATTTTCTATAGGTGCTCTGGGTTTCTCTCACACCTGCAACACTTGCAGAGTAGATTCATTGTCAGCTCTGCAGTAACTCTTTAAAAGTCAGGATGGGTGTTTCCATGAGTGTGTCTTTTGTCTTGCTGGTGTTCCATCTGGGGCTTTTTTCTGCCCTGTCACTGATGATAGAAGACACTTCTCTACATCCCTATACTGAACTATACAGTTTTATAAAGTGAGTCGATAATAATTGCTGTTACTTCTCTTGCATTTTTTTCCAAACGTTTAAAACCTAGACTGGGATAATTCACAATCTATATTTTCAGTGATACTAACTGACGTTTTCTGTGTGAGACAAACACAGTCTTGAAAGAAATGTGAAAAAAGTAAACATTAAGTGAATATATTGAGTTTGCTAAATGATGGCGTGTTAAGAGATGAAATCCAAATACTGCAAAATGCACATTAGTGTTATGAATTTTTTCATAGACATATCAATGACATTTTTGAAAACGCTTTACTATTCCAACATCTGTTTTATGAAATATTATTTTCTGGTTGTTTTTATGTGTGTTGCATATTTTAAAGTCACGCCAATACTCATTGGAGGATTCTTCTTTCACCAGCAAAGCAACAAAAGCAGCTTGCTTTTGGCTTACTGTTGACAGCTCTTTAACATTTTATGCTCCTTTCAAAAAAGATCAAACAGAAACAGATATGATACTCTGTCATTAGTCAAGCTAAAAATGATGACAGTAAGTGAGTTATAGGCTTACAAAATCAACATGTGAGCAAGGAGGCAGCACTGGGATGCTTGTTTTTTTGTTTCATTTTGTAAGGTGGATACATTGAATCTGAATAGGTGTATAATGTTGTTCTTTTGCCCATACCCTTCTGTTTCTCAGACATGTTCTTTATATACCAAAGTAGTGACCACCTTACATATGGATTTATAGCATTCAGTAGTATAACATCAGCACCACCTGATACACAGATAAAAAACACTAAAACTTTCATCAAATACAAATTAATAAGTAAATTATTTTATTGTCTCTATAGCTATTTTCAGAAATTGATTCATCTAAACTTGTTTGCCCTTTATCAACAATCCAGTTCATAATTTGTATGGACAAAATTTCTAGATGCAGCCAAGGGGTGGAGGGTGTCCAGTTTGGTGACCTCAAAGTCCTGATGGCTTCATCAAATGGTGACCTTAGAGATGCAATGGGGCAGTTTGTAGCTGAGTGTAAAGCTTCCAGGATAAGGATTAGCATCTCTTAAGTTTGAGGTCATACATCTCAGCTGGAAAAGGGTGGAGTGCCACCTCTGGATTGCGGATGAGGTGCTGCCTCAAGCAAAGGAGTTTAAGCCTCTTTGGGTCTTATTCACATGTGAGGAAATAAAAGAGCATGAGATCGACAGGCGGATTGGATCAGCATCTGCAGTAATGTAGTCACTGTCATGCTGAAGAGATGGCTGAGCTGAAAGACAAAGCTTTTTATTTTACTGGTTGATCTACAGTATATCTATAGTCACAGTATAGATCTATAGTCATAAGCTGTGGGTAGTAACCGAAAGAACTAGATTGCAAATACAAGCAAATGAAATGAGTTTCCTTCTCAGGGTGTTTGGGTTCAGCCTTAGAGATAAGGTGAGGAGCACAAATATTCATGAAGAGCAAAAAGAACCAGTTGAAGTGTTTCCCTCCCTGGGGAGGTGTTTTAGGTATGCCCAACTGTGAGGAGACCTCTGGGCAGACCTTTCTCGGCTGGCCTGGGAGCAAATTGGTATCTCTCCGGAGTTGCTGGAGAAGTGGACAGGAACAAGAGACTTCTGGACATCTTTGGTTAGACTGCTGCCTCCACGACTCTGACCTTGATAAGTAGCATTGAGAAAGGAATTGATCCAAACATGGCTGTGAGAAGCATCCGGCAGAAGTCAAGAACCAGTCATGGATGGGGCAGCAGTCCATTGCTGGGCATATACATAAACTCACACTGACTTGTCTGGCACACATTTAGAGACACAGATTATTAGTGTAAACACAAAAACAAAAGGAAAGTTAGAAGGAATGCTTACCTGTATAGAGTCTACAGGATGTGCTGTCTTGCACGTGATAATATAAATTTCCTCTATTTAAAAGAGAGAATGTAGTATTAGTAATAGTAGTGATAGTGTTGTGACATGTACAAGAAACCAGAAGATGTCCTGGCTGTTCTGCCATAGAGGAAAAAAGTGAAAGAAAAGAAATAAAGAAACTTTTATTTTAAATGCCAGGAAAAAAACCTAGTTGTTCAGATGAGTTACCCAACTGCTTAATTAAACAAAAATTTCCTGACATAAAGAATAGTGAAAAAGGATCAGGACATTTTTTATTGACATTTTAAAGACTGCTACTGAACAGGTATTGTTAATATTTTTTTAAATATAACTTTATCTATTCCTTACATGAATAAAGTTCTACCCCATAAGAAAATATATGTAAAGGAGTATATTTAAAATATCATCAATCGTAAATTATATTTTAGACATCAGATGCTAATGTAAAAAAATGTATCAACTGCTAAATAAACACAAGATGCACACATTGCTGTTTCACATTGCATTAAAGTCTAGTATCTGATAATCTTTATTTCATATAGCACCATGTATATAAAGCTATATGCTTCATAACCAATGGAAATGAAAACATAATACAATTGATAGCATAACACCTGTAACAATCTCACACCAAATAAACATATCTAAGTCCTCCTGATTTAATTATTACATACTTTTTCTGCAAAATTGACAGCCAAAATGTGAAGAGACCAGATCTATTTACACAAACAAAGTGTTCTTGGTTTTTAGCACATGGCTGCTGCCTACAGACTACTGAAAAGCAAATCACAGATTTAAGGAGCACTTTTTGTCATAATAAAATAATACCAATCATTCCAAAAGTAAGCTAATAAATGGTATATTAGTATTTCAGAGATAGCTGCTAATCAATATATGAAGTCTGAAACCATAAGTTTCTCTCCACTGAATAGAATTGCAAGATCAATATTAAGTCCCAAAAGCCAGATTCAAACTGGAGAAAAGCACAAATAGGTCATAACAAAAAAGAACATTATGATTTTTTTTTAAATCAATTGTTAATCACAGAAGCAACACATTATTTTTAAATAGACAGTCTCCATGCCAAGCTTAAAGGAGCAGTGGGTCTATTTGTTTTTATACCACGGGGGTTGAAGACAGAAAAAGGTGTCAAGAGCTGTGCTAGGAAAGAAATGGAAGAATGTATTTGTAGGCATGAGATATGTTGTCCTACCAGAGCACATATAGTGGAGAGAGAGAGATGTGGCCTGGGCACTGGCATGTGATATCCCCCAAGACATTAGAAGGGCACGCAACCCAGCAGTCACAGGCATTTTGTTATCACATGTGGATTTTGTAACAAGCTGATTTCCTTTAAGTTCTTTCGAACTCATTTATTTTATTACTGTAAACCTTTCATTCTTAATATTAAGTAACTAGGAATGCTCATGGGCGGCACGGTGGCGTAGTGGGTAGCGCTGCTGCCTCGCAGTTGGGAGACCTGGGGACCCGGGTTCGCTTCCCGGGCCCTCCCTGTGTGGAGTTTGCACCCTGCCTGGGATTGCTTCCTGTGTTGGCTGGGATTGGCTCCAGCAGACCCCTGTGACCCTGTGTTCGGATTCAGCGGGTTGGAAAATGGATGGATGGATGGAATGCTCATACAATTCTCATGTTTACAGTAATTAATTTGAAATATGAATCTTGGTTTCCTTTTATTCTGCGATAACAATCTTTTTCTTCCACACAGTATGTCCAGGTCTAGTTGTATTTTGGTGAGTATCACAGTGTCTTTATCTTTTAATGTTTATTTACAAGTTTGGCCTTTTTTTATTTTGGTGTTTGAGATGTTCTGCATTCATGATGCCTTTGCTGTAGACTGAAAAATATAATAAAGGAAATGTTTGTGCTTGATGAAAAAGGAGTCATTTTATTTCAATAATTTAACAGTCTTAATATTTGTTGTGTCTCAAGCAATACCCTTTCTACCTTGTGCCTATGCCTTTGTAGGGTTGGATTAATTATTCAGAAAATGGGTAATGGATTGTCAATCCCTTTCTCTCCATACCTACTTTACATCATCTTCTGTCTCACACAGCTCCATATAATATTGCTTTTCACCTTTTTCACTTTTATGTAATCTAAAATACACATGTTTAGGATATGAGAGGAACTTTGAAATGCCATGGAAATGCATGGACAATGTGTCCAAAGTGACTAAACTGGCATCCAATCTCTTGAGCGGTGAGGCAGCTGCGCTACTTACTATGCCCCCATGGAAATTTGAGTCACATTTACAACTTTGTATTTCCTTTATCTGTTCTACAAATGCAGTGTATTATAAGCAAGAGAATATAGATCTACTATCATATTACACTAACCGTCTCCCGTGGTTTTGCCTGCGGAGTAGAGAAGCAGGACAAACTTTAAAAATCAATAAACAAACAGGTATCGCTAACTAAGTGTAGGCAAGGTCCACTCCAAAACGTGGCCAGAGGTAGAGTGATTCGAATGGATGATGGCACGTGAATGAGGAGGGCCCCGCCTGGCTCCCGACTCCTGATGTTACACTTTCCCGTCCCCTCAGCCCGCAGCCTCTGTCTTGGATTAGTGCAATTAAATCGCTCCTGCAAGCAAACAATAATACTTAGTGCAAGAGAATTTGAAAAATCAGCCAGAATGTTCAAGCAAATTATAGAAAAAAACCCAATCAAATCCGTTAAGTAGTTCTCTTGTGAAAAGTGGACAGACATACAGACAGACAGACATTGGATTTTATATAGAGAGAGATAATATAAACATGGGGTATATTTTTCTGTTACTGCTAATAATGCAAATACACAACATATCTACAAAGCACACAGGCATGCTCACAAAGTACATGTGTACTGAAGTGACTTTAGCTGCAGATGGAAGCTCCACACAACTATTGTTACAGTTCTGCCTTTGTCCAGAAATGGTTTCATAAACTTTATGACCTTAGTCTCAGAAAGTCTTTCTCCTGTGGGGCGACTAGGATCTTTTCTTGAATAAGATCAAACACACTTGCGTAGGGTGCAACAAGAGCTTCCACCTGCAGCTGAAGTCACTTCAGTACACATGTACTTTGTGAGCATGCCCGTGTTGATCAAAACAGAGGAAGCTCTGCAGTTTACTTGTGACTTTATGCTGTAGGAAGATAAGTAAATGAATATAGGTAAATAACAATCGATCTGGCTTTTATATAAGTAACATATAGATGTTTTTCATATAAAGACCATCACAAAACATAATCACAAACAGGACTTTGCACGATACCTTGGCAAGCTCTGTAAGCTGTGCTGTGTTGTTGAAGAACACGTGTGGGGCACACTGACTGGCAGGATGACGCCCAACCTGTTGCTGCATCCAAACGGTGCCATCTTTCACCTTTACGCCTAGTGCAGCTGCGTTGTTCTTATGTGTGAGTGGACATTTCTTGTGGAGAGGGCTTCTGTTCTCTTTCTCTGTTGTAGAGCCCTCATCCTCATCTAAGTTCACCTCTGCTATAGCACATCTTTATTTAAAAACAGCAGTGTCAGATCAGGGAGAGTGTGAACGCATGACCGAGAGAATAAAACTAAATAATAAAAAAAATGCTAACCTTTACATATACCATAAATTTACACTGGCTGTTACAGACTCAAATCAAATGTATGTTTTTATTCTATAATAATAAAAACAAGAGCAGCTCACTACTCAAAACGGAGGGTCCAGGATCACACCACGAACATCTTGATTACGAGTCAGCAGTTCTTACCGCTGCACCACCAAAGCAGTCATATTAAGGGCGTCTCAATGTCACACCCTAACGTGAGTTCTTTTTCTGCAGTTATACTCTTGAATTAAAACGCACTTGTTTTGTTATACTTGTACGTTTTGTGAAATTATTTATTTGATATTTGGACTTCAGGCTTTACACATTATATAGTTTATGTCTACATTTTGTCAATTACTAAAACATGAAAAACCTATCTGTTTTAATGATGTGTTTACATAGATTGTTGTATACACGGAACACACATGAAATGCATGTATTCCAAATAATGATATATTATTTGCCCTATACAACTCCCGGCAACTCACATGCAGGTAAACAGACTTGAGCTGGAAGAACTTTCTGCCCTTTCTGCATTAGTGGGGGATGGGATAGCAGGCTGTTTGCTGTTTATGTTGATCGACACATTTACAACACAAAGACACTGACAGAGAGGTGCGAATGGATTTAAGGTGGGCCAGGATTACAGAGTTTTTTCATAGGCTTTGGTAATTCTAGTGTTAACCCACAGATATGACATTTGGTACTTCTTACTATGAGTCAAGTTTTTGACATAGAACTTTCACTTTTGCTCTATCTCTCCCCACTTCCTGGCAAAATAAGTTGCAAGAAATACTACAGTGTGATCTCTTTACAGGAAAACAGCATCATGCAGATTGTTATGGTGGAGTGATACTTAGCATACTTGCCTTTTAACCCTGAAATCTAAGTTTAATTCCCACTCATTCTATTTGATGCTTTTTTAAATCAGGCATTCCACTCACTATTTCTTTGTTTCTTATTTTGTGGCAGATGACCAGGGACCTTGCCCCACTGGGACACCTGGAGAAGGGAAGGACCGGGAGATGGGCAATATATTCCCTGGGGCGCAAGAGGGCAGCACCCCTGGATAGCATCAGGGCCACAGATAAGGAGCTGGGAAGCTCAACCTTGCTGGGGGTCCGTGGCCACCGCCAGGGGGCACCTGGACAGCTCTGGAGCCTTGGCATTATACCCAGAAGTGCTGCTAGAAAAGGAGCTGAACTCACATGCAGCACTTCCGCCACACCCGAAAGTGCTGCCGGATGTTAATTAGGAAGCACCTGGGGCACTTTTGGGTGCAGTATAAAGTGGGCTGCCTCTCTCCACTCGGGGAGCCGGAGTCGGGTGGAAGAGGACGGAGCTTGCGAGAGAGGAGTGGAGGCGACAGTGAAGTAAAGGAGAAAAAGAATAAAAAGGACTGAACCTCGTGAGTTCATTGTGGCTGTGTGTTGTACAGAACTGGAATAAAAACGTGTGTTTTGGACATCTGGTTGTCTCTGTGCCTGTCTGTGTCCGGGGCATCTTTCACAATTTCTATTTGGACTTCTTTGCACTAGGAGGAAAAACTAAGCATATTGTATAGAAAGATGCTTTCCAATATTAATATGTACAAGGCCCACAGAAAGTATTCATCCCCCTGGAAGTTTTCCAGTTTTATTGTTAAACAACACTGAAACACAATGGACTTTGATCAAGAGTGAAAACCAGATCTCTGCAAAGTGGTCTAAATGAATTATAAATGTAAAACACAAAATAATTGCTTGCATAAGCATTTAACCTCTTCAACTCAGTATTTAGTGGATGCACCTTTGGCAGCGATGAATCTGTGTGGACAGGTCTCTATCAGCTTTGCACATCTGGATGCTGCAGTTTTTTCCCATTACTCTTTGTAAAACTGCTCAATCTCAGGTTGCATGGAGATCGTGAGTGAACAGCCTTTTCAATGTTCATTCCCAAATTCTCAAATGGACTGAAAACTGGACTCTGACTCGGTTTCTGCAGGATAATTTAACATTGTCTCTCATGTGCCTTCAGGCAAACTCTAGCCAAGATGTCATGTCATGTGTTTAGTTTTTAACAGTGCCTTATTCTCCCATAAAGCCTAAAGTGGTGAAGCACCTGGGCAACAGTTGTAGTCTGCACAGTCTCTCCAATATCAGCCTCTCTAGCTTGTTACTCCTTCAGAGTTACAATTTGTATTTTGGTGGATCCTTCATTAGTCTTCATCTTTCACAACCACTCAGTTTTTGTGGACAGCATGCTCTCTTTCCATTTCCTAATGACTGCTTTACCTGGACTCCAAGTAATATTCAGTGACTTGGATATGTTCTTGCCTTTATCCCCTGACTTGTGCTTCCCAATTACTTTTGCACAGATTTCCTTGGAGTGTTCTTTTTTGTCACCACACTGACTCACCACAAGCTAACACTTCAAGATAAAGTATGTTTATGCTACAATCATTTCAAACTCTGGACAGGTGATCATCATCGAACTAAATATGTGACTGCATCTATAACCAATTGGCTGCACTGATGCTGATTTAAATGTGTCATATTAAAGGGGAGAATACTTGCACAATCAATGCGGAAGATCATTAAGGAACTGGCAGATACCGCCATAGGAAGCAGCCATTGGTTGTGGCTGAAGCAGAATGAGACCATATGGGCTGCTCATGGAGACTCCAGCGCGGCACACACCCAGGTCTGATCAGCCTGTGGTGGGCCGTCCTCGGGCGAGGGTGTATTGTGATAAAGGCCGAAACACTCAATGACCCCGGGGTATACAACTGATGATGTGTCGTACTGGAGGCAGTAACACTGCCAGATGAAAATCCATGAGGACACCTCCAGTCCTACCTAAGAAATCAATGCTATCCTGAATACAAAGGGATTAAAATACCTAGTCCTAGTAGACATACTTTTGTATTTTATATCTATAATTAATTTGGATTACTTTGTTTTTTGTCCTTCTACCTTCCTCTTTCTCACCTGGGCAACGCCAGGAGCCTCATGTATCCAACTTGCATAAAATAATGAGTAAGCAGTTTCTCATTCAGAGGTTCTGATTTATAAAGCAAGAACTTGGTGTGAAAATTGGATTATAGCTATGGAAGGTTTTGACCATCCATCTTACGCAGACTTTATTTGGTGTTAGCATTTCAGTGACCCCAGGCAGCAAAACAATCTCATTTTATTGTGCATTTCAATGATGCATCAGTCACATTCTGATGTCTGTCCATCCATCCATCCATTCATCTTCTAAACCCAGCTGTTCTAAACCTGTAATGGAACAGGGATCGTGCAATTTCTGCATGGCTTCTGTAATGTAGACTCCAATTCAGCACACAAATCCAACAGGACAACTCTAGGACATCTAAATCAGATTATAAGACAGTCATCATCATGAAAAAGTACAAAAATACCATTAACGAAATTTAATTGACAGAAAACGTGTTTTAACTATGTCTGCATATTTCAGTTGTTGCAAAATAAGCATTTTCTTATAGAACTTAGATTATGTACTCATAGTGTAACATTCGGGTGTGATTTAGCTAACTGATTTGAAAGATGGAGAGTTTTCTGTTATTTACCTGATTCATCAAAAAGATATATTTCACATTTTTATTTATTAAATATTTTGTCACAGTGCAATGTGTGATATGGATTTGCTCTGGCCACCACACCGCTTTTTGTACAGGCAACATAAGTCATAGCCACGTGCACTATCGTTTAATCTGAATGCCGAGGATCTGTTAGCCAACAAGAGCATCTTCTGGGCGTGTAAAAAAGGAATATGCTGTATACAATATATTCAAGTTGAAATAGTCTCTCACAAATTACATGTGAAATAGCAAACTAACCTGTAATTGAAATGATCAATTATTTCTTTGTTTTAAGGATTAGCAACACGCAAGTGAGAGTTGCATTGGATTGGACAGATTATAATATTCATTGATCCATTTATCCTTTAAACCAGCTTTTCCACGTCAGGGGCAACTGGGTTCTATCCTAGCAAGCAACTGGCACATGTGGGCAGGAACAACCTCTAGACAGGGAGGCAGCACATCGCAGGATGAACACACACACACACAAATTGAGGAAAAAATAACCTTTATTTGAAGTTCATTTTAGTAAAATAGTGAATTTATGGTGTGGTGGGGTGGGGCTTGGCCTATCTGCCCACTCTTTAAACCATGCGAAAGTTAATGACACCTCAAGTTCACATTCACTGAAATTTGTTTTCTGTGTTTTCCTTGGTTTGAAAGCAAGATGTCACTCAGGAATGTGGCGAAATTTACATAACGACTAGGTCATGATCAGTCAAAAGGGAGTTTTTTTAAGCCATACAGGGTTACTGGTGCTGAGTGACAGGGAGCAGCTTAAAGAATTTACACACGCGCATAGTTTTAAGTTGATTTGAGATTTACAAAGGAACTTTGTGAGGGACCCGCCATATCTTTATATATAATATGCTACCGTGGCTGTTCATTTGTCTGTCCAGGATTTTAAATCACACGTAGCTCACAAAACATTTGACCTACTGTATTGACCTGAAATTTGATACATATATACTATGTGACATCTACTATCTGCTTTCATGGTGATGATTGACCTCCAAGGTTACTCCTCTTTTTATTTTAATTGTATTTTATTGTAGAATCAACTCACAGCAGGGGCCAGCAGGGTGGCCGTGCGGTGTATGCGTACGGGCGCCTTTCTCATCCCTACCACCTTCGCCATCACTTCCCATACCTCTTCATATCTTAAATCATTCTTGAGGCAGATTGAAGATTTAAGTGCCAGCTTAAGTTAAAAATTAAAGAAAACATACTAAGTAATTGCAACACAAACACTGACTTAATCAGTTTTAACATAAAAAGATGCCGATGAAAGAAGAGAACAAGTGGGCCACTTAGATGGAGAAAAGAAGAGCTGCTCAGGAAGCAGCAAGCGCATCAACCTTTGAGGAAACAAATGCTAAACATACAGAGAAAGAGTCTGAAAACTAGGAATGCTCAAGTCAAGTGTATTCACTGTACGTTATCATGCAGTGCACCGTTACTGGTGGTTTTATAAATCCAATGGTTTTTTTTAAGCATAAGCCATTTTTGATTTTCTTATAATAAGAAAAAATTTAGCATGGAATCAAAGAAAGGTTTTATACATTAAGTCCCAGGTGTCTCAGCTAATAATACTTAAAAGGAGACTATAGTTTGATTATTCATGATTCTGACTAGTCTTAGATCATAGATTTATTTAAAGTGTTTACTGTTGTATGGCTTGTAACATTGCCATTTTATTTTTGACATTCACTTCCTAACATATTATACAAATGCTGCATTACAACGAGTAATTTATTGTACAAAATAAAGTATCTTTGCTGAAAACAATCATGAACTTTATTTACACAAAGATTAAAAAACGTGTTATTTCTTGCCTTCGTTTTACTTGACTTGTAAGACAGTAACTAGCAGGATTCACACTCCTTCAGATTTTCCCACCTTCATTTCCTTTCCATCAAGAAGAAAAAAGAAGCCAGCTCCTTCATTACTGACGTCTTTAAATCATTGTCTTTGACCTGCACTAATTCTGATAATCTCTTACTTCTCATTGACTTTTCCATCACTGTTGATTGGTTTCTTTGCCAGCTGCTGATTTATTTATGCTTCTTAAATTTCTTGGACTTGTTTAATCTTTTCTACCACAAATCCTAAACTGTCAAACTCTGGCTCTCTGAAGGGTGTGAATACAGTAATGAAATGTTTTCTTCTGCTGAAGGTTTTTGTTAAAACATTCTAATCTTTATTCCCCTTTATTGTTTTAATAACTGCTAGTTCTAGTAATGCCCTCAAGTGTAGAATTAAAGTTGTACAGCAAGTTCTGGTAAACCAAATATTTTACACAATTTAAGGTAATCTATCCCATCCATCCATCCACTGCTTGAGCCTGCTGTTTCTAATGCAGTGACATAAAGAGTGTGACATTTCAGAGACTCAACAGCAATGGGTGCAAAGCAGGATCCATGTCTTTACAAAATGTTAGATCAAAGAAGTACTAATTCACCCCCCTCACATTTGCTTACAGAGGACCAATAAAGAGTTGCCAATAAACTAGCCATACGTCAGTAGACTATAAGAGAAAACCAGAGCACCTAAATATTCAGGAGGAAACGATAGCACTGGGGAAGCAGTTAATATAATCTGTGTAAGAAAACATTTACAGATTTTTCAAAAATATTTATACAGTTTGTTTTTATTTTATATCATTAATTTGAGAGTGATAAACAATTGTTAAATGCAGTTAAACAATTAATGTAGTAAATTAATGTGTTCAGTATTTTTGTTGTATCTTTCTAATGAATACAGTATGTGGAACTGGTAGTAGACTAACTCTCAAAAGCTACCTTACTTAATGTGTTATTGGACTCAGTTATTGCAACTGTCCTGGCTTATAACAGCTTTGTCTTATCTTGTCCTTTTTTGTCTTTAGTGATTGATTGTTGTTCCACACAGAATAACCTATCTACAATACTGGATCTGTTGCCCTTATCCTGGGGTCATTTTCTTCTGTTGTTTAAATGATATTTCTCTTGCCGAGCTTAGCATCCACAGAATTGTTTTTGACACAGTTTTATGTTTATTGTGACAGTTGTTTCTAATGGGTTCTCTAGTGGGTAAGGGGATGCAAGAAAATACAAAGATATTATTTAAAAAATACTCAATTATTATTAATAATAATTGAGTATTTTTGAATATAACCCAGCCACAGGGGATGCACAAGCCAGTGTGTTTCTTTGTGCCAGTCCCAAGTCCAGATAAATGGGTAGGGTTACGTCAGGAAGGGCATTCGGTATAAAATTTTGCCAAATCAATATGCAGACAACAATACAAATTTCCATACCGGATCGGTCGATCCCCGTGTTAACAACAACCGCCACCAGTACTGTATGCCAACAGAGTGCTGGCGGAAATTGGGCTACTGTTGGCCGAAGAAGAAGAAGAGGGGGGAGACGTGTCCAGATGCAAGAGGAGAGGAGGAAAGTAAAGAGAGTGGAACTGAGGGTAGGAACTTTGAATGTTGGCAGTATGACTGGTAAGGGGAGAGAGTTAGCAGATATGATGGAGAGAAGGAAGGTTGACATATTGTGCGTGCAAGAGACTAAATGGAAGGGGAGTAAGGCCAGTTGGATTGGAGGTGGATTCAAATTGTTCTATCATGGTGTGGATGGGAGGAGAAATGGGGTAGGATTTATTCTGAAGGAAAAGTATGTTGAGTGTTTTGGAGGTGAAAAGAGTGTCAGACAGAGTAATGATTATGAAGCTGGAAATTGGAGGTGTGATGATGAATGTTGTTAGTGCATATGCACCGCAAGTTGGGTATGCAATGGGTGAGAAAGAAGATTTTTGGAATGAGTTGGATGAAGTGATGAACAGTGTACTCAAGGGACAGAAAGTGGTGATTGGAGCGGATTTCAAAGGGCATGTTGGTGAAGGGAACAGAGGAGATGAGGACGTGATGGGTAGGTATGGTGTCAAGGAGAGGAATGAAGAAGGTCAGAGGATAGTGGATTTTGCCAAATGGATAGACATGGCTGTGGTGAATACATATTTTAAGAAGAGGGAGGAACATAGGGTTAAGTACAAGAGTGGAGGAAGATGCACACAGGTAGATTACATCCATCGCAGAAGAGTTGATCTGAAGGAGATTGAAGACTGCAAAGTGGTGACAGGGGAAAGTGTACTTAAGCAGCACATGATGGTGGTCTGTAGGATGACGTTGGATATCAAGAAGAGGAAGAGAGTGAGGGCAGAAACAAGGACCAAATGGTGGAAGTTGAAAAAGGAAGACTGCAAGGCTGAGTTAAGGGAGGAGGTGAGACAGGCACTGGGTGGCAGTGAAGAGTTACCAGACAGCTGGGAAACTACAGCAGATGTAGTAAGGGTGAAAGCAAGAAGGGTGCTTGGCGTGACATTTGGACAGAGGAAGGAGGAAAAGGAAACCTGGTGGAAATGAGGAAATACAGGAGAGTATACAGAGGAAGATGAAGGAAAAGAAGAAGTGGGTGCAAGGTGAAGAGAGAGGTGGCGAAGGCTAAAGAAAAGGCATATGATGAGTTGAATGACAGGTTGGACACTAAGGAGGGAGAAAAGGACCTGTACTGATTGGCTATACAGAGGGAACGAGCTGGGTAAGATGTGCAGCAGATTAGGGTGATAAAGGATAAAGATGGAAATGTACTCACAAGCGAGGAGAGTGTGTTGAGCAGATGGAAAGAGTACTTTGAGAAGCTGATGAATGAAGAGAACGAGAGAGAGAAGAGGTTGGATGATGTGGAGATAGTGAATCAGGAAGTGCAACGGATTAGCAAGGAGGAAGTAAGGACAGCTATGAAGAGGATGAAAAATGGAAAGGCCTTTGGTCCAGATGATATACCTGTGGAAGCATAGAGGTGTTTATGAGAGATGGCAGTGGAGTTTTTAACCAGATTGTTTAATGGAATCTTGGAAAGTGAGAGGATGCCTGAGGAGTGGAGAAGAAGTGTACTGGTGCCGATAAGAGTTGTACAGGATATGTACGAGGGAAGTGTTACTGTGGTGAGGTCTGCGGTAGGAGTGACGGATGCATTCAAGTTGGAGGTGGAAATTACATCAGGAATTGGCTCTGAGCCCTTTCTTATTTGCAATGGTGATGGACAGGTTCACAGACGAGATTAGACAGGAGTCCCCGTGGACTATGATGTTTGCTGATGACATTGTGATCTGTAGTGATAGTAGGGAGCAGGTTGAGGAGACCCTGGAGAGGTGGAGATATGCTCTAGAGAGGACAGGAATGAAGGTCAGTAGGAACAAGACAGAATACATGTGTGTAAATGAGAGGGAGGTCAGTGGAATGGTGAGGATGCAGGGAGTAGAGCTGGCGAAGGTGGATGAGTTTAAATACTTGGGATCAACAGTACAGAGTAATGGGGATTGTGGAAGACAGGTGAAAAAGAGAGTGCAGGCAGGGTGGAATGGGTGGAGAAGAGTGTCAGCAAGAGTGAAAGGGAAGGTCTACAGGACGTTAGTGAGACCAGCTATGTTATATGGATTGGAGACGGTGGCACTGACCAGAAAGCAGGAGACAGAACTGGAGGAAGCAGAGTTAAAGATGCTAAGATTTGCACTGGGTGTGACGAGGATGGATAGGATTAGAAATGAGTACATTAGAGGGCCCCTCCTCGAACCGACACCTTACCGTGGTGGAGGGGTTTGCGTGTCCCAATGATCCTAGGAGCTCTGTTGTCTGGGGCTTTATGCCCCTGGTAGGGTCACCCAAGGCAAACTGGTCCTAGGTGAGGGATGAGACAAAGTGCGGTTCAACAGACCTCCTATGACAAATAAAAAATTTGGACGCCGTTTTCCCTCACCTGGACGTGGGTCACTGGGGCCCCCCTCTGGAGCCAGGCCTGGAGGTGGGGCTCGATGGCGAGCGCCTGGTGGCCGGGCTTGCACCCATGGAACTCGGCCGGGCACAGCCCGAAGAGGCAACGTGGGTCCCCCTTCCCATGGGCTCACCACCTATGGGAGGGGCCAAGGAGGTCGGGTGCAGTGTGAGTTGGGTGATGGCCGAAGGCGGGGACCTTGGTGGTCCGATCCTCGGCTACAGAAGCTGGCTTTTGGGACGTGGAATGTCACCTCTCTGAAGGGGAAGGAGCCTGAGCTTGTGCGTGAGGTTGAGAGGTTCCGGCTAGATATAGTCGGGCTCACGTTGACGCACAGCTTGGACTCTGGAACCAATCTCCTTGAGAGGGGCTGGACTCTGTACCACTCTGGAGTTGCCCCCGGTGAGAGGTGCCGAGCGGGTGTGGGCATACTTATTGCCCCCTGACTTGGAGCCTGTATATTGGGGTTTACCCCGGTAGACGAGAGGGTAGCCTCCCTCCGCCTTTGGGTGGGGGGACGGGTCCTAACTGTTGTTTGTGCGTATGCACCGAACAGCAGTTCGGAGTACCCACCCTTTTTGGAGTCCCTGGAGGGGGTGCTGGAGGGCATACCTTCTGGGGACTCCCTCGTACTGCTGGGAGACTTCAATGCTCACGTGGGCAATGACGGTGAGACCTGGAAGGGCGTGATTGGGAGGAATGCCCCCCCCGATCTGAACCCGAGTGGTGTTTTGTTATTAGACTTCTGTGCTCGTCACGGCTTGTCCATAACAAACACCATGTTCAAGCATAGGGGTGTTCATATGTGCACTTGGCACCAGGACACCCTAGGCCTCAGTTCGATGATCGACTTTGTGGTCGTGTCGTCGGACTTGCGGCCACATGTCTTGGACACTCGGGTGAAGAGAGGGGCGGAGCTATCAACTGATCACCACCTGGTGGTGAGTTGGCTTCGATGGTGGGGGAGGATGCCGGTCAGGCCTGGTAGGCCCAAACGTGTTGTGAGGGTCTGCTGGGAACGTCTGGCAGAGCTCCCTGTCAGAAGTAGCTTCAACTCCCACCTCCGGCAGAACTTCGACCATGTCCCAAGGGAGGTGGGGGACATTGAGTCTGAATGGGCCATGTTCCGTGCCTCTATTGTTGAGGCGGCTGACCGGAGCTGTGGCCGTAAGGTGGTCGGTGCCTGTCGTGGCGGCAATCCCCGAACCCGTTGGTGGACACCGGCGGTGAGGGATGCTGTCAAGCTGAAGAAGGAGTCCTACCGGTTCCTTTTGTCCTGTGGGACTCTGGAGGCAGCTAATAGGTACCAGCAGGCCAAGCGGAATGCGGCTTCGGTGGTTGCTGAGGCAAAAACTCGGGCATGGGAGGAGTTTGGGGAGGCCATGGAGAACGACTTTCGGACGGCTTCGAGGAGATTCTGGTCCACCATCCGGCGTCTCAGGAGGGGGAAGTAGTGCAGTGTCAACACTGTATGTGGTAGGGATGGTGCGCTGCTGACCTCGACTCGGGACGTTGTGAGTCGGTGGGGGGAGTACTTCGAAGACCTCCTCAATCCCAATAACGTGCCTTCCAATGAGGAAGCAGAGCCTGGGGACTCGGAGGTGGGCTCCCCCATCTCTGGGACTGAGGTCACCGAGGTGGTCAAAAAACTCCTTGGTGACAGGGCCCCGGGGGTGGATGAGATACGCCCGGAGTTCCTCAAGGCTCTGGATGTTGTAGGGCTGTCTTGGTTGACACGTCTCTACAACATTGCATGGACATCAGGGACAGTGCCTCTTTTTTGGCAGACCGGGGTGGTGGTCCCCCTCTTTAAGAAGGGGGACCGGAGGGTGTGTTCCAACTACAGAGGGATCACACTCCTCAGCCTCCCTGGAAAAGTCTATTCGGGGGTTCTGGAGAGGAGGGTCCGTCGGATAGTCGAATCTCGGATTTAGGAGGAACAGTGTGGTTTTCGTCCTGGTCGTGGAACAGTGGACCAGCTCTACACCCTTAGCAGAGTCCTGGAGGGTGCATGGGAGTTCGCCCAACCAGTCTACATGTGTTTTGTAGACTTGGAAAAGGCGTTCAACCGTGTCCCTCGGGGAATCCTGTGGGGGGGTGCTCCGGGAGTATGGGGTACCAGACCCCCTGATAAGGGCTGTTCGGTCCCTGTACAACCGGTGTCAGAGCTTGGTCCGCATTGCCGGCAGTAAGTCGAACCCGTTTCCAGTGAGAGTTGGACTCCGCCAGGGCTGCCCTTTGTCACCGATTCTGTTCATAACTTTTATGGACAGAATTTCTAGGCACAGCCAGGGTGTTGAGGGGGTCCAGTTTGGTGGACTCCGGATTGGGTCACTGCTTTTTGCAGGTGATGTTGTCCTGTTTGCTTCATCAGGCCGTAATCTTCAGCTCTCTCTGGATTGGTTCGCAGCTGAGTGTGAAGCGGCTGGGATGGGAATCAGCACCTCCAAATCCGAGACCATGGTCCTCAGCCGGAAAAGGGTGGATTGCCCTCTCAGGGTTGGTAGCGAGATCCTGCCTCAAGTGGAGGAGTTTCAAGTATCTCGGGGTCTTGTTCACGAGTGAGGGAAGAATGGAGCGTGAGATCGACAGGCGGATCGGTGCGGCGTCCGCAGTGATGCGGGCTCTGCATCGGTCTGTCTTGGTGAAAAAGGAGCTGAGCCGTAAGGCAAAGCTCTCAATTTACCGGTCGATCTATGTTCCTACCCTCACCTATGGTCATGAGATATGGGTAGTGACCGAAAGAACGAGATCGCGAATACAAGTGGCTGAAATGAGTTTCCTCCGCAGGGTGTCTGGGCTCTCCCTTAAAGATAGGGTGAGAAGCTCAGTCATCCGGGAAGGGCTCAGAGTAGAGCCGCTGCTCCTCCGCATCGAGAGGAGTCAGATGAGGTGGCTCAGGCATCTGATCAGGATGCCTCCTGGACGCCTCCCTGGTGAGGTGTTCCGGGCACGTCCAACCGGGAGGAGGCCCCGGGGAAGACCCAGGACACGCTGGAGGGACTATGTCTCCCGGCTGGCCTGGGAATGCCTCGGGATTCTCCCGGAAGAGCTAGAAGAAGTGGCCGGGGAGAGGGAAGTCTGGGCATCTCTGCTCAAGCTGCTGCCCCTGCGACCCGACCTCGGATAAGCGGAAGAGTATGGATGGATGGATACATTAGAGGGTCAGCTCAAGTTGGATGGTTGGGAGACAAATTCAGAGAGGCGAGATTGCGTTGGTTTGGACATGTGCAGAGGAGAGATGCTGGGTATATTGGGAGAAGGATGCTAAGGATAGAGCTGCCAGGGAAGAGGAAAAGAGGAAGGCCTAAGCGAAGGTTTATGGATGTGGTGAGAGAGGACATGCAGGTGATGGTCCAGCAGACCCCCCGTGACCCTGTAGTTAGGATATAACGGATTGGTTAATGGATGGATGGATGGATATTTCAGTGACCAGAATTTCAACTGAGTTTTATTTAGTAACCTTTTTACCAGCAAAATTCAATAAACTAAAGCCAGCTATCAAAGTGGCCACGTTGATGTTGTTTCTGGCTCTGGGATAAGATATGCACAGCATTACAAGGTATGCTATGATGCCCTATGCAATTTCCTTCGTACTTTTCACCTGCCAAGTTAATACTGTGATTCTTTACCACAACCCTGAACTGCATAGATGGCCGTGTTTTTTTCTTATGCTTTACATTTAAAAATATGTTACAACTCAAACATAAATATATATTCTATTGTTTAGGACATAACAGAAACAAATTTTTAAAACAAAACTATTGGAAAGCATGTCTTTACAGGATTGTTAAACATAGTAATAAAAAGCAGTCTGCCTTCAGCTAAGCGCACATCATACTAGCTTATTGAACATACTGAGTGTTTTCAAATATAATGCTATCAAAAGCATTTAATAGCAATCCCAGGTAAGTAGATTATCTCCTCTCAAATTATGCATCAACAACCAAAATCTACACACTTCAAGGTCAGTTCTTACATCACACACAGTGGTGTGTGCTACAAGTAGCTGCTGATTTATATTTCTCTCTAGCAAATGCAGCACTGGGCTTCTGTTAGAAGGGACGCATCCCTGTTTTGATATCCTTGTGTCTGTATTCCTTTATTGCATTATCATCAATTGCATTTAGTGCTTAAAGAGCAAAAAAGATTGGGATGGGATTGCATACCACATTTTGCCTTGCTATAAGAAGGGAACAAAAGGGTAAGCTGGTCTCAGCGAGACATCTAGTAAGTCGATAGAGTCTGCTGCTACAGCAAAAATACATTGTTAAATGTGAAAAATCTTTATTTTAAAACAGAGGACTGGATGTCGGGTGGCATGGTGGCGCAGTGGTAGCGCTGCTGCCTCGCAGTTAGGAGACCCGGGTTCACTTCCCGGGTCCTCCCTGCGTGGAGTTTGCATGTTCTCCCCATGTCTGCGTGGGTTTCCTAACACAGTCCAAAGACATGCTGGTTAGGTGGATTGGCGATTCTAAATTGGCCCTAGTGTGTGCTTGGTGTGTTTGTGTGTGTCCTGCGGTGGGTTGGCACCCTGCCCGGGATTTGTTCCTGCCTTGTGCCCTGTGTTGGCTGGGATTAGCTCCAGCAGACCCCCGTGACCCTGTGTTCGGATTCAGCAGGTTGGAAAATGGATGGATGGATGGATGGACTGGATGTCAGTGTGCAGCTAGTTCCAATAGGCAACACTGTCATGCTTTTAGAATGTTGGTGACACCATATTGCAGGAGGGAAATAATTACGTCGATATTATATACAGAGGAATATATCATTTCCTTACACATATTAATATATTCCATTCTACATACCAAAATCATATTGTCATACATATACCTTCTAAGATATGAAAGATTAGTTAAGAGTGTTTTATGTAATGAATAAAGCTAGGTAATTGAAATGTACTGTGGATAGGTTAAATGCATGTGTGGCATGTATAAATAATGCAGCTACTTTGTTTACACTGCAGGGAAGACTGATGGCAGAGATGTTTGGAGGATGATGGGAATATTCTGTTTCTTATTTCCAGAGGCATATAGCAAGTTTGCCAGCTGTTTTAAGATCAATATCCAGTCACATAAATGATTTACTTTGAGGCTGGGCATCCTTCTGAATGAAAGTGCACTGCGGTTGTATTCAAACATGATTCCCAAAGCACTGTGAGATATTCTCCTGCACTATAGAAGCTCCAGAATAAGGTTTAAAAGATAGCTTGCTACCAGTCAGCAGGTGTTGCACACATGAAGCCTGGAGGCTATCTTTGTCAGGTTCTGTCACATCTTTATTTTTTTTTAGTTTCACTATTATATGTAACACATATTTATTCAAGTCTCATTTTTTGAACTAGTTGAAATTCAAATGAAGATTGGCAGTTAACGGCCATCTGTGAATTTTTGTCATGCACGGTGACCCAGCTGAGTTTACCTCTTTGGTGAAACATTGGTGGGTTTATCCTAACACATAAATCTTTTGAATGTGAGATAAAAATGGAAGTATCTGGACAAAAATTTGTGAGGACACAGAGATCAGACAAACCCCCACAAATACAATGACCAGGCTTAGAGATTCAAACCTAGTGCTCTGGAGCTTTGAGGCAGAAATTCAAACCACTGGAACAACATGCTCAATAAATCTGAATATATCAAATTTATACTTAGGTACAGTTTCGAAAAATCTATAATGCTACAGTACATTTTGCTTTTGTTTATTTATTTAATAAACATTAAATTTGTGTAACTTTTCTGTTATTGATAGCATATGAGCCAACAACTTATAGCTATCATAACCATTAACTCTCTTCCTTATCAAAATGTAGAATTTGGAACAAACTACAGAGATACTGTATGTAGGGCCTTGACAATTTGTAACAAGGATCTGGATGAGATCTTGAGACAGCTTAGCTATCAGCTAATCAACCAAGCTAGACAACCTGAATGGTCTCCTCTTGTTTGTCAAAGTTATTATATTCAAAATAAAAGTACAGTATATCACTGCAGTTTATGGTGATGTGAAATGGACACAACATTAAAACATGACACAGAGAAAGACTGGCTGTAGCACATACTTTTATTGAAGGCAATGGACAAACTTGTAGCCTTGTACACCTAAAGTTATTCACTTAAATGACAAGTTGGATTGGTCTTGTAACACAGATGAACTATAGAAGAGAGTGACTGCACTTCCTTAGTATGTTCTATAGCCAGATGGCCAGTGCGACCTACACTGTGGTGGACTGGGCCAGTCACATTACTTCAAATGAGGCCCATTGAATCAACGAACTAATTATGAGGGTAGAGAGTTATGGGACAAACTCTCAACCCCCCTGGTGGTAGTAGTGAAGGGGAGAATGAAGGCTAAATGAGTGCCATTATGAATAACACTGCATATCCTCACTAACCAACACTAGTATTGAGGACTTTCAGTTAAAGAATAAATCAGCATAACTGTGTCAAGAAATGCTGCTGGGGTTGCCTTGACTGGTCCTTTTATCATTAGCTAAGTCAGAATTTTTTCTTTCTTTTTATGTTTCTTTTCTTTTAGTTATTTTGGTATGTATTTGGAGACTGTTATGTGTTATAATGTAATAATATTTATTTTTTGATTGAGCTTGTTAAAAAGACTAATTTTCCACTGGAGACAAATAAAGTGCTATTTGTCTATCTATATGTAGTTTAATTTTTCTCTAAAATAGGATTTTATTTTATTTGATTTTTTTTTTTGTAGTGATCATTGTTCAAAAGCACTTTACAAATACATAAGAACTATCAGTTTGGATCTACATGTGGACTAGTGGCTGATGACTAAGACACAAGATTGCACAGTATGTCACCACGGTGTCGACTGATGCAAAGCTAGCGCCAGTGTCACAACATATTTTCACCTTTTCTTGCATACGCACGCTTAAATACTGGATGAGTCTCAGCCTGTGCACTGGCATAAAGAATATATCTGGACATGGAGACACTTGAGTCCAAATGATATTACGGGCTTCATCAATAAAACCACATCCCAGATCAGCATATTAAGTAATGGAATATATTTTCTACTGTTTTTTTGTAGATAAAATGTTACAAGATAATTAGGTAAGATTCATAATTTTATATTTTCCTGCCACTTCCCAATCTCCTATAATGAACTGTAGCCTAATAAATATATTAAATTTAATCACCTGAACTCTTCTTTTTCCTTTGTGGGGTTGAAAGAGCCATACTATCCTGGCAATATGTAACACAAGGGAAATCTAAATAGTATGCTAGTCCATCATTGTGCACAACAGGCTGATTTAAAGTTACAGAGAAATCTAACATGGGAATTATTGTCATGTCAATAAAGTGGTTTCTGAATTTCAATTACAAAGAAAAGTATTTTCAAGTTTATAGAAGGTGGTGAATATTTTAATCAAAGTCCAGGCCAATAGCAACAATGATACATATACTGAAGACAGATGAAAGGTGGAAAGTAAGTGACTGGTTCCAAGGTTCATTCTTTTTTTTTGTATGTTGACATTCAGTGCCAACCTGTTGCAGACAACTTTAAATAAAAGTGGACATCCAGATATTTATTGTGAATCTGGCACTACGTTTGGCTATAAACGTAATGCAGATGCTTTTATCCAAAGCGACTTACTAAAGAGGTCAACATAATTGAGTACCATCATCCTGGAGATTTGCACAAGTGAAAAGCTCAAAATAAAATATAAGCTGGTTTCAATTCCCAGATTTGTATAACCTAATAACTGCAGGTTGCAATATCAGTGAGATAAACTGAGATTCTGGCTGAAAACGTATAGCCCTCCTGAGGGAATGACAGGTATAGCTGTGTATCATTAGCAAAGCATTTATAAGAGCAACCATGGGACTGGAAGGTAAGGCCTAGGGAAGAGGTGTATAGGGAAAAGAGGAAGGGGCCCAGCAGCAATCCTTGGGGCATCCCCATACTTGCCTGGTATACCCTTGACATCTCTTCACACCAGAGCACATGGTAGGATTTGCCCAAGAGGTGGGACTCAAACCACCTGAGGGCAGTCCCACTGAAGCCAAGGTCAGAGAGGGAAGTATGGAGGATCTGGAGATTGATTTTGTCAAAGGTGGATAGATCTAGCAGAATGAGCACAGATGACAGATCAGTAGCTCTGACATGCCATAACATATCAAAACGGTAAGTAGAGTTGTCTCCGTGCACTGGCCCTTCTTGAATCCTGGCTGATTAGAACTGAACAGAATGTTCTGTAGGAGAAAGGAAGAGACTTCGTTTGTGACAGTATGTTCCAGAGTTTTGGATTGAAAGGAGAGGAGAGACACAGGTCTGTAATTGCCTAGTTGAGATGGTATCACAGGTGGGCTTCTTCAGGAGAGGGGTTACTAGGGCCTGTTTTAACAGTGTGGTAAAAGTGCCTGTGCTGAGTGAGGTGTCGATAACATGTGTAATTGCAGAAATACATGAGGGACAGATAGTCTGGAGATGTGTGAGGATGGGGTCAAGTGAACAGGTAGTGAGGCAACTAGAGAAGAGTTTGGAAACATCAGTGGTGGAGAGAGGAGAGAAAGAGAACAATGTTGTGATGTGTTCAGGAATGAGCACTCTGGCTGGTGAGGGTGATGAAAATTGACTGCCATCTTTTCCTGAAAACATTTTTGAAGTCATTAACAGTCAAGGAAGTAGAGGGTGGAAGCAGTTGAGGGTTGATGAGATAGGTGAAATCAGAGAACAAGCCACAAGTGTCAGAAGAGCTACTATTCTTATTTTGAAAGACATTGACCTTTGTACTGACAATACCAGAAAAGAAGAAGAATTTAGAAGAGACTGATTCTTATTCAGATCAGCCTGGGTCTTCAACTTTCTCCATTTCTTTTCAGCTGGCCTAAGCTCTATCCTTGGACAGTGTATAGCTTCAGAAAGCTAAGGGCAGGAGGGTCATTCATGTGCAGGCCTGATAGGGAGAGAACAAATAATATGAATTAAAGAGACAATGTTTCGAATGGGGTATCAGCTGCAACACTTGAGAGGTGAAGTGGTCAGATGGAGAGAGAACAAAGGAAACATGGGAAGAGAAATGGGTGGGAGAGGAGAGTGAAGTGGATGGTGAAAGGATACAATAGGAGGAATAGTAGTGGAAAAAGAGGGAATGAACAGAAAGAACTGAATAAAAAAGTGACCAGATGTATCAAAGACACAGTTATGTTTGTGGGTTTACAGTTGCTTGACAGAATGAGATACAGAACTTTATCAGTTTTGCTGGGGTGTGGAGCTGTTTCACGTTGAAAGACTGAAGATTAGAAGTGGACTGCCATTATCTGGAAGAGAGGACAGTAGCACATCCAGCTCATCAAGGTAGGAGACAGTGATCGAGTGGTACTCAAAAGAAATGTAATTGCATATATTACCCAGGGCTGAGAATCTCCAGGTCTTGGAGAATAGTATACCTGTCCCGCCTCCCAGTGGATTAACAGGTATAAGGAAATGGAAACCAGAAGAAAGGGCTGTCAGAGTTGCCATATTTCCTCCCTGGATCCATGGTTGTCAGTGCCACAACTTGGAGTCCACTTTGTGTGGCATATGCTGGAATGAAGTAAAGCAATCCTGTTTATTCTATCTGCAGACCTGTAAGATGAGAAAATACATATTTATTATTATGTGACTTTAGCAGGTTCTAGTCAGTTCAACACTGATATTAAAGGAATTATTCACACAATAATGATTTTTATACATCCTAGCCCGTGAAATTTGTAGTGATAGGAAAGAAAAATTTTAAATCTGAATGTTTTCATGGAAAAAATATTTACATAACCAACTTTGTGATAGAACAGGGGGGTATTTTTCGTACGTGGATTACTCGCTTAGCCGGATGTAATTGTTGACGATTTGGCCTGATCCTGGATCTGTCGGTTTTTTGAAACTCTTGCTGGAAGTGTTGTCATAGCAACACATCCAAATCCGCAAACCTGCTCGGAGCAGGTTTGCTCTGCGTAAATAAGGATTAGTTTACACACGTGATCAGTGACGGTGTGGAAGTCATCCAGTCAGGGCTTCGCCGTTCATGAATGAGCGACCGATTGATATTGGTGCGCAAATTATACGAAGAGAATTTCATATAAAGAGGGTTTTGCGCGATCGGCAAGATCCTTTATTGCCCCCGGAGGAAATTCTGTACGAAAGATACCGCTTTAGCCGAGGGGGAATATTGTACCTCAAAGATTTATTAGCTCCGTATATTCGAAGTCAAACTCGGCGAAGTCGGGCTCTCACAACCACACAGACAGTAGGCATTGCTTTGAGGTTTCTTGCAAGCGGCACTTTCTTATATACTGTAGGCGATGCGGAACATCTATCGAAAAGTGCAGTTTGCCAGGCAATTCGTAAAGTCTGTTTGGCTCTGAAACATTTCCTTCAGGTTTTCATAGTGTTTCCTGGACACCTGCATGTGCAGACAATAAAAGAGGTGTTTCATGCCATTGCAGGTAGGTAATACACAGGCTAAAACACTCACAGTTCCATAAAGAATCCCACAATCAGCCTAACATTCTCATTACCAGGATTTCCAAATGTGATTGGGGCACATGGAACTGATCAGAGTGGAGTTTGATCAAACATTATTTGGAAAATACTCCTGATGAATAATCAGACACAGTGTCTTCATCAAATATTTGACCTTCGTTAATATCTCGTTGGTCAGACACAGGTTCAAGGGATATGACATTCCCTGCAACTGACCCAACAAAAAAGAGGGCTATATGGAACATACCTATAGCACACATGGAGGACAAATATATGCAATGACCATCCTTTACCTGAAATGAAGTGACCACTGCATCCTGCCACTGGTTCTGAGGAGGAGCTTCCCCGTGGAATGCCCTCAGAAACAGGGCGATGGGCATTTTGCTGGAGAGCCAACTCTTCTGCAGGGGTTAGGTCTGGACCACGTGGACCTCCACCTGTTTTTTACTTGTCTGCCTCCTTATTAGCTTTAAAATTAATGTTTTTTATATTATATATGATTCTTTATGTCAACAATTCTTTAAATAGTTATATACCAATATTTACCAGTTTGAAGTATATTCTTGTACTTCACTTTAACCTGTTCCCATGTTCTCCTTGTGCTCACGTTTGATCTGGAATTATGACATATTAAATAATAATTAATCTGACACATAGGAAATGAAACGCTGCATTCAGTAAGTACAATGTACACTACTTAGCGTTTAATTTTTTCGGCCACTTTTTGCCAGCCGTCTTTTCTGGTCTGGGCTGCTTTTGCAGTGTTACCGCTTGTGTATATTAAATCTTGAAATTCTTCGTGTCCTTCGAATAAAAGGTCTTGCGCCGCGTGTGTGAAAAAAAAAAATGCGCCCGTTCTTTCGTCATTTTGTTACAGCCTATCAAAGACTTGCTGATCGTGTTTTCTAGACTCAATATATATGGGCTTTTCACTCAGCGCGGGCGCGCGCATTCATCTCGTATGATTAGATCCAGCTCGACTAATCTACTACACCTCTGCGTTTGAAAAACCGACTTATCTGGATGAGTTTCACTGGCATTAACTCATTCAAGATGAGGCACTTGATCTCGGATGGTTTAAGCGACGTACGAAAAATACCCCCCAGGTACTCTGTAGAGATGCTGGACCACAACAAACAGTATAGCAACATCCAAGAAAAAAATTCACATTAGTCCTCCCTGGCCATCGGACCTTACTTTTATTCTATGTTAATTAGTGTTCCCTAATTTTAATTCTTATTTATTTTGTATTTTTTCTCTTTCTTCATCATGTAAAGCACTTTGAGCCACATTGTTTGTATGAAAATTTGCTATATAAATAAATGTTGTTGTTGTTGTAATCCACATGTTAAGTCATCCAGTTGTATGCTCCCAATGGGCAAAATGCTTGCATTTAAAAACATATTGTTACATAAATACTTTATGGTAATCAGAGCAGGGCATGCAGAGTAAACACATTCTCACAGGAACAAGCCATTCAATTGAAGATGGGACTCTTGACCAGTGAATGGGGGGAAAGGCAGGTCTTCAGTTCAAAAGTGCAATCCAGTGTGAACATGTTTCCTGCACAGCTCTTATTTTCCAGAAGTTTTGCCCCTTGTAAGCCTATGACTGGATAACATGACATATGGATTATGTGACATGAGTAATGTGACATTTTTTTCCTGAACTTTTTATATTGTTTACTGTGGTCCAGCGCTAGTCTCCAAAAACTCCCATTTTAACTAAAGGTTTGTTATTTACCCCTCCTTTAACCGTCACCTTATCGTGGTGGAGGGGTTTGCGTGTCCCAATGATCCTAGGAGCTCTGTTGTCCGGGGCTTTATGCCCCTGGTAGGGCCACCCAAGGCAAACTGGTCCTAGGTGAGGGATGAGACAAAGAGCGGTTAAACAAACCTCCTATGAAGAAAAACAATTTTGGACGGCGTTTTCCCTTGCCCGGACGTGGGTCACCGGGGCCCCACTCTGGAGCCAGGCCTGGAGGTGGGGCTCGATGGCGAGCGCCTGGTGGCCGGGCCTGCACCCATGGGGCTTGGCCGGGCACAGCCCGAAGAGGCAACGTGGGTCCCCCTTCCCATGGGCTCACCACCTATGGGAGGGGCCAAGGAGGTCGGGTGCAGTGTGAGTTGGGTGGTGGCCGAAGGCGGGGACCTTGGCGGTCTGATCCTCGGCTACAGAAACTGGCTCTTGGGACGTGGAATGTCACCTCTCTGAAGGGGAAGGAGCCTGAGCTAGTGCGCGAAGTTGAGAGGTTCCGGCTAGATATAGTCGGACTCACCTCGACGCACAGCTTGGACTCTGGAACCAATCTCCTTGAGAGGGGTTGGACTCTCTACCACTCTGGAGTTGCCCCCGGTGAGAGGCGCCGAGCGGGTGTGGGTATACTTATTGCCCCCCAACTTGGAGCCTGTACATTGGGGTTTACCCCGGTGGACGAGAGGGTAGCCTCCCTTCGCCTTCGGGTGGGGGGACGGGTCCTAACTGTTGTTTGTGCGTATGCACCGAACAGCAGTTCGGAGTACCCACCCTTTTTGGAGTCCCTGGAGGGGGTGCTAGAGGGCATACCTTCTGGGGACTCCCTCGTTCTGCTGGGAGACTTCAATGCTCACGTGGGCAATGACAGTGAGACCTGGAAGGGCGTGATTGGGAGGAATGGCCCCCCTGATCTGAACCCGAGCGGTGTTTTGTTATTGGACTTCTGTGCTCGTCACGGATTGTCCATAACGAACACCATGTTCAAGCATAGGGGTGTTCATATGTGCACTTGGCACCAGGACACCCTAGGCCTCAGTTCGATGATCGACTTTGTGGTCGTGTCGTCGGACTTGCAGCCACATGTCTTGGACACTCGGGTGAAGAGAGGGGCGGAGCTGTCAACTGATCACCACCTGGTGGTGAGTTGGCTTCGATGGTGGGGGAGGATGCCGGTCAGGCGTGGTAGGCCCAAACGTGTTGTGAGGGTCTGCTGGGAACGTCTGGCAGAGCCCCCTGTCAGAAGTAGCTTCAACTCCCACCTCCGGCAGAACTTCGACCACATCCCGAGGGAGGTGGGGGACATTGAGTCCGAATGGGCCATGTTCCGTGCCTCTATTGTTGAGGCAGCTGACCGGAGCTGTGGCCGTAAGGTGGTCGGTGCCTGTCGTGGCGGCAATCCCCGAACCCGCTGGTGGACACCGGCGGTGAAGGATGCCGTCAAACTGAAGAAGGAGTCCTACAGGACCCTTTTGTCCTGTGGGACCCCGGAGGCAGCTGATAGGTACCGGCAGGCCAAGCGGAATGCGGCTTTGGTGGTTGCTGAGGCAAAAACTCGGGCGTGGGAGGAGTTTGGGGAGGCCATGGAGAATGACTTTCGGACGGCTTCGAGGAGATTCTGGTCCACCATCCGGCGTCTCAGGAAGGGGAAGCAGTGCAGTGTCAACACTGTATATGGTGGGGATGGTGCGCTGCTGACCTCGACTCGGGATGTTGTGGGTCGGTGAGGGGAATACTTCGAAGACCTCCTCAATCCCATTAACATGCCTTCCAATGAGGAAGCAGAGCCTGGGGACTCAGAGGTGGACTCCCCCATCTCTGGGACTGAGGTCACCGAGGTGGTCAAAAAACTCCTTGGTGGCAGGGCCCCGGGGGTGGATGAGATACGCCCGGAGTTCCTCAAGGCTCTGGATGTTGTAGGACTGTCTTGGCTGACACGCCTCTGCAACATCGCATGGACATCAGGGACAGTGCCTCTGGATTGGCAGACCGGGGTGGTGGTCCCCCTCTTTAAGAAGGGGGATCGGAGGGTGTGTTCCAACTACAGAGGGATCACACTCCTCAGCCTCCCTGGAAAAGTCTATTCAGGGGTCCTGGAGAGGAGGGTCCGTCGGATAGTCGAGCCTCGGATTCAGGAGGAACAGTGTGGTTTTCGTCCTGGTCGCGGAACAGTGGACCAGCTCTATACCCTTAGCAGGGTCCTGGAGGGTGCATGGGAGTTTGCCCAACCAGTCTACATGTGTTTTGTGGACTTAGAAAAGGCATTCGACCGTGTCCCTCGGGGAAACCTGTGGGGGGTACTCCGAGAGTATGGGGTACCGGCCCCCCTGATAAGGGCTGTTCAGTCCCTGTACGATCGGTGCCAGAGCTTGGTCCGCATTGCCGGCAGTAAGTCGAACCCGTTTCCAGTGAGAGTTGGACTCCGCCAGGGCTGCCCTTTGTCACCAATTCTGTTCATATCTTTTATGGACAGAATTTCTAGGCGCAGCCAGGGTGTTGAGGGGGTCCAGTTTGGTGGGCTCAGGATTGGGTCACTGCTTTTTGCAGATGATGTTGTCCTGTTTGCTTCATCAGGCCGTGATCTTCAGCTCTCTCTGGATCGGTTCGCAGCCGAGTGTGAAGCGGCTGGGATGAGAATCAGCACCTCCAAATCCGAGACCATGGTCCTCAGCCGGAAAAGGGTGGAGTGCCCTCTCAGGGTTGGTAGCGAGATCCTGCCCCAAGTGGAGGAGTTCAAGTATCTCGGGGTCTTGTTCACGAGTGAGGGAAGAATGGAGCGTGAGATCGACAGGCGGATCGGTGCGGCATCCGCAGTAATGCGGTCATTGCATCGGTCTGTTGTGGTGAAAAAGGAGCTGAGCCGCAAGGCGAAGCTCTCAATTTACCAGTCGATCTATGTTCCTACCCTCACCTATGGTCATGAGCTATGGGTAGTGACCGAAAGAACGAGATCGCGAATACAAGCGGCTGAAATGAGTTTCCTCCGCAGGGTGTCTGGGCTTTCCCTTAAAGATAGGGTGAGAAGCTCAGTCATCCGGGAGGGGCTCAGAGTAGAGCCGCTGCTCCTCCGCATCGAGAGGAGTCAGATGAGGTGGCTCGGGCATCTGATCAGGATGCCTCCTGGACGCCTCCCTGGTGAGGTGTTCCGGGCACGTCCAACCGGGAGGAGGCCCCGGGGAAGACCCAGGACACGCTGGAGGGACTATGTCTCTCGACTGGCCTGGGAACGCCTTGGGATTCTACCGGAAGAGCTAGAAGAAGTGGCCGGGGAGAGGGAAGGCTGGACATTTCTGCTCAAGCTGCTGCCCCCGCGACCCGACCTCGGATAAGCGGGAGACAATGGATGGATGGATGGATGGATGGATGGATGGTTTGTTATTTATGTTCTTCATGAAAACGAGGTTAAACTTTTTCTTTGACCATCTCTATAAATTACAGGCTTTAAGTAAATATTGAAACTTATAATTTTTGGGTGGCGTATTCCTTTGACACATTATGTCCCAATTTTTTTTTTTTAAATAAAAAATAAGTTACTTACATCAAAGATATTATTGAATAATGTAATTAGAGGTAAATTATTTTTTTAAGAAGCTGTCCTCTAAATAGGCCACTAAGATCATAATAGTTTAAGGTGATTAAAATGGGCACTGTGATCAAGGCTGCTAAATTATGTGCAAAGTGAGAGGAGACATTCTTTCAGCCATATAACAGAAGACTAGTAAACAATAATTAAATTTTTATCAATGAAATTCAAAACGTTTGTCTATAGTAATAAATAGTACTCAAGAGCAAGTCATTCTAAAGAGAGGAGTAGAGTCTTATACCCATGAGAGAACAAACAGAACTGCAAAGATTCAAATAGATTGACAATACTTTACATGTTTAAATAACTATCTACTTTTACATTAAATGATTAAAAAATCTCAGCAAAAAATAATAATAAATGACTCAAACACTGAACCAAATATACAATATAATACAATTTATTTTTGTATAGCCCAAAATCACACAAGAAGTGCTACAATGGGCTTTAACAGGCCCTGCCTTTTGACAGCCCTGCAGCCTTGACTCTCTAAAAAGACAAGAAAAAAACTCCCAAAAAAATAACCTTGCAGGGAAAAAAATGGAAGAAACATTGGAGTAAATACAATACAATACACAGAACACAAGTAATCCTCAATACAATATAATAGTGCAATAGAAATATGACAAGTACAGTGCAGAATGCAACAGTAGATGATATCACATAATACGATTTGGATTTGTTTTGAGAGACTGGTGGTTTACAAGTCATCACTAACATTTCAAGGCCACACAATGGGACCTAAATTACCTTTGGCATGTTGGCGAAGACTCTGTTTGTCATAAGTGGTGCTGGAATAGAGACTATTTTGAGACACTAAAGATGTGCAAAGTGAGACGAGACATTATTTTAGCTACACAATAGAAACTGGGTAAGCAGTAATCATGTTTTAACAGAGGAAATTCAAAAAGTAGGTCATGTTAGAAATGTAGAGGTTTACTATATCCTCAACAGAATGTTTTGAAAGAAATTAGGTATTTGAAATTTCCTTATACAGACTTTTTCTACTTGTGAGGCTTTCTATGCTATATCTGAACTTAGAGGACTAAACAGCTCAACAAATTGGACTGCAGAAGATGGTTGGCAAACAGTACCTTTAAATATAGATTTATTTGGCAACTTATTTGGCAGATGCTGTATCCGAAACCTAATGATATGATGACCCTAGACTATAAAATGTTGTTCCAAAATAATACCTCCAGGAAAGGTTTTAAATCATCAAGAGTAGAATAATTTTTGGGGCAGAGACCCAAAAGTATTTCATCCTTTCTCTCCTGGATCATCGTCTTTACTGTGCATACACTACACAATTTTATATCTTCAGTATTTTTGAAAGGAATTTGACATTCATTTTGCCTTAGTCTACCTTGTTGAGCTCTTTCTCCCATTTGTATTATTTGTATGGCTTTTCTAAATTATTTAAATATTAACTCTGTTTATTCTCTATTGCTCCTGCCATCATGTGACTAAAGTATGTTTCAAAGAAACATGCACTGACAAGAGGAGCGAGTGACAAAATATACTCAAAGGGATCATATTTGGTGCAACTCAGATCCACTGCTGACACTTAATGTCAAAACAGATTTTAAAAAAGCAATTTAAAGCAGGCCAATATTAAACTCAGACACATCAATCCCATGTTTCCAATTTGTTAGATGATATCATCAACACATTCATGTTTCTGTTAGATGAACTGAAAAAATGTCAGTTGGCAGATGTATATGCAAAATACAAACAAGAAAGTGTCAGAGTATAGAGACAGTTGAGGACATAAACAGCACTCACTTTACTAGACAGGCAAAAAGGATTATTAAAGACCTCAGTCTGCACGGTCTGCACAGCCACTTTTCTTATTCCTTCCACTGGCGAATGGTACAAGACTATTGGCACTTGTAGCAGTAGATTTAGGAATAGTTTCTACACAGAAGTTGTAAGATTGCTAAACAGTCAACCATAAGATTTCAAACATTGTTTATATTTATATTTATATCATCCTCTCATTTATTTATTTATTTTTTATATTCTTGTCAACTGGTGTGAGGGGCCATGCACGGAAGAACTTCATTGTACAACATACTCATTGAAACAGTAAACTTGACTTAATTGTCATAATTTCTTTTTTTGTTGTTGTTTTTATTGTCCTAATGTTTTGGATGTCTGACAATTTTACATTTTTCCAGGTATGCATGGCCATAACATTTTGACATAACAGATCTGTGGTTTACATGTGTCAGTGTATGACATCATTGCCTCTCATTTCCTATAATAAACAGATAATAATAATAATACATTTTATTTATATACCGTCTTTCCAATACTCAAGACGCTTAGGGCCTAAAATCATTCTAATGCATCTCCTTTGCTGAAAAATGCCAAGCACTGTCATTTTAGCATTTAATTTTGTTTGCAGCTTTACAGCAATTAACTTTTCTATAATGTACCTTTGTGCACAATACTTCTGTAGCGTTTGAGCATGCTACTTTTGCTCATGCTTCCTTTTCCAGTTCTGCTTTTTTTCCTTTGCTCATTAGGAGATAGTAAATATAAGGCAGGTGTAAAATTTGAAAACCTAATCCTCAAAATTTAATAATAATTAATCACATATGTAATAACTAATTAGATAATTAACGATTCATTAACACAAATTCAGATCACAGGAAACAAACAGAAAAATTCCTAATAAATGAAAACAACCCATAAACACCAGTGTATATTTATATAATCTAGTAAAAAAATAACAAAAGGGAAACATAATAAAATCAAAATGCCAAAGACAGAAGCTGAAAATGAGAGCAATAATTCAAAAACTTAAACTTGGAACCTAAAGACCAAGAAGCAATCCAAAATTAGAAACAGTAACCCCGATTAACAATGTTAAAACTGAAACCTAGAAAACACAGAGAGCAAAAGAAGCCTGACACTTGAAAAGAATACAAGGTAATGCCTCAGCAAAAACCTGAGGCAGCAATCGTGTTTTATATTTGACTTCAGGTGACTGCACTAGATAGGCAGCAGCACCTGAGCATGAGTTAAAATGAGAATCTCTTGGCTTGAACCTTAATTAGAAGATAAAAACAATAAATGACAAAGAGTGTAATTATAAAACTAAAAGGAAATATAAAGATAACGTGGAGACAGCAAAACCTTGACAACAAGTACTCACATCTGTTTACAAAGGAAAGAAACTGAGAGAGGCAAACCCTTAAAGGTTCTCCCATGAGAGATTTATTGTTACTGTAGTTTTCAGGCTAACAATGTCTGGGATTCTTTCCATCACATGCTGTTTTCTTTGTTTTGTCTCACTATTCCTATTCAAAGCCAGGTGACTCACTGGTATTCTTGTGCCTGTTTCATTGGAACATTTTAGCTGTAATTCTCAATTTTAAAATATAGTAATTTGACCATAATCTCAAATCGTTCTATACATTTTTCCATTTACTTACCCTGTTTCTAAAACTCCTTTATCAAGTACTGTTTCACGAACAAGAAGAACGTATCATGGTGGAAATGTTTGCAAAGCAGAATGTAATCTTGAACTAAAGTCTAGACCATCACAGATCACAATCATCCAAACACTAGGGCCAGTAGAACTTAGTGTGGCCATTAAATCAAGCAGCCTGTCATCAGACTATAGGAGGGCTGCAGGAGCAAACCTGAGACCTTACAGGTAACCCAATGGAAACCAGTGAACATGCATATTTCACAAAAGAACAATAACTATATTACAGGGTACAGATGCAAGACAGAAAATATTATTTGTTATGGCACTCTTCTGTCCTATTTCACTATTATTTATAAGTTAACAAAATTAAAACTTTGCAAAGCCTTAGTTAAAACCATTGGAAACATAAACATCCATCCATCCATTTTCCAACCCGCTGAATCCGAACACAGGGTCACGGGGGTCTGCTGGAGCCAATCCCAGCCAACACAGGGCACAAGGCAGGAACCAATCCCGGGCAGGGTGCCAACCCACTGCAGGATGGAAACATAAACAGGAATAATATAATCTAGAATAGACTTAAAAACAAAAGCTTTAATGTTAATGAGTTTGTAACTAAGATGGAAACACTTTTAATTAAAATTACGTAGTATATTATGCATTTATCTGTTATATTTTTCCAATACAGTGGATTCAGAAGTTATTCAGACCCCTTCACTGTTTTCACAATTTGCAATGTTGCAGCCTTGTGCTAAAATCATTTATATTCCTTGTTACTCCACATCACCCAACACTCAATATCCCAGAATTAGTAAGCAAAAAGAGGACTTCAGAATATTTTTGTAAATTTATTAAAAACAAAAAAACTGAAATATCACATTGACACAAATATTTAGACCCTGTCCTCAGTACTTAATTGAAGCATCTTTGCCAATGATTACAACCCAAAGAAAACTGATTTTAAATGATTAAGGACTAAACTAATATAAAGTTACAAATATAACTATAAACACCAATAAGTAAATCATAATTAATAAAAATAAACTACCATATATACTCATGTATAAGTCGGGTCTTAAAACCCGAAAAATTGATCATAAAATCAGACCCCACCTTATACGCCTGTTCAAAAATGCGACAATCTTTCATCAGTTTCTCATATGCATCGAATTTTGTTGCAGCAGCACAGTTACCGATTTCTTCCGCTACTTCAACGACGTTTAATTTAAAACCAGCTTCATATTTTCTTCTGACCGAATGCTCCATCATAAATAAGGGAAGCTCTTACGATAAAGATGGATGAGGGTGTGAGATACAAAAAACACAAAACGGTGCAAACGTTGCTTCTGAATAGTTCGGGTTTTACCGTGTGGTCACATAGGCCCAATAGAGAGAGAGAGAGAAGGTTAGGAGGACACGCTGATACAGAATATTGCCGCTCCCACATAGAAAAAAAAGGCAGTGCACTCCGTGGTTACTTTCTCAGGTGGGCGTTAGCATAATATAATCTCTTGGACTAATAGCATGAGTTTCATGCATTCGACTTATACAACTGACATTATAAAATATCATAAATTATACAATTAAATCAACTCCGACTTATCCGCGGGAGAACTTATCCACGAGTATATACGGTAAACAGGAAGAAAGAAGATGTCCCCAAGCCACATTTTCAGAAAAATCAACCTCTGTTATGGATGCACTGATTGTAGAGTCAGGTGGCGAGGCGAGAGTTAATTAGCAAGAAGAAAGAAGCAAAAGTTGCAGAGGTAACAGAAGTCATTTTTTTGTGCTAGAATATGGGGGGTTCAACAAACAGAGATCAATACCTGCATAGTAAGTTCTAGAATATAATTTTTGCTATTTTTTATTTCTTTTCTACTTTCTTTACTTCTTGCCATTTTTTGATTATTTTTGTTGTGATATTCTTTAATACTGTTCCTACTGTACATTCTCTCCTCCTTGGCATTGACGTAATCATTTGAGAAGGAAAAATGTTCAATGGGCTATTTTTAGTTTGTACTAAAATTAGCCAGTAATGTTTTATAATATAGAGTTTAAAGCAACTTGAACTTAGTTTGGAATATTTCATGCAGAAACAGTAAGAACCCCTTAATATTTAAACAATTCTATTAATGATGTACTTGATGAAACAACTACATTAATGTCCTGCAGATAAGAGAGGCTTTGAATATGAAATTGAGAAAGCTTGTTCTAAAGCCTCAAAAAACATGTATGTTTTATTTCTCTATTAGCCCAGAGTAAGTGACTGGCCTCTTTTTCTCTTTACCTACATTACTACCAGCTGAAAATGACTACAATTTAAAAAATACTTAAAAATCATTATGCAAGTCAAGATTCCAAATCAATGACTGGATTTAAAATTATGTATCAATATAAGTGCATGTTCGGCAACCTGTTTTATAATGTGTGATAATAATGTATAATTTATAATAGTGTGACTCTCTATGGTTAAAAGGCAGAGAGTGTATTGTGTACAAATGTTTTATGCTTTTATTTTCCTGCAATGCAGTAAATTAAGCTGTTATATCAACCACTTGTATTTCACACAATTAAGTTTTTAAAGGAAAAGATGTTTTATAAGGTACCATGGTCCTATGGTTCAGTGTTTACAGAGAGATACTATATAAGTGTCTTAAGTGCTTTGGCAAGAGAACATCTTCAAATTCCAAAAAAAAAGCAGGTAAATGTTTCAACTCTTGCCAGAGCCCATTAATCATTGACATATTTTGGAGTCACCATGGCTGTGATTAATAAAGCAGGTTCCAACAATGTAATTGCCTTTATATTTCTCAGTTTGCTAGAAAGTACAGTTTTCTGTGGGAATATAGAATAACAGAAACAAACTGCAAAAATATAACATTACTTTATCCATCCATTTTCTGTTCTCACTTTTCATATACAGGATCAGAGGAATGGACAATTACTGCTTTATTTTAATATATTGTTTATAGAAAAAATGTTAAATTAATACTCAGAGGGTGTACTCCCCTTGATGTTTACTGAGTTTGGCACATTTACAGTTCTGTTTGCTGCTTTATTTCTTCCATCAGTCACAGTCATAGTTGACGCATCACTAGCTACATTAACACAGAATAGAGAAGTAATCATGAAGGGTAATACAATGTTAGATTATATAGCACAATGTGTGGACTACAGGTAAAGGGAGATTAAAGTGCATGAACAAATAAAGTGTATGAGCTGTATGAACAAAGTATTTAATATTAAAAAAAAATTAGTCCCGTGGATCCCAGCTGTTATTTTAAAATAAATTCTTAAACAAGAACACAGCAACACTGTTGGAAACGTGTTGAGGACAGATCTCGCACAAATGCTAGAAAGTTTTTCTTCAAGCAAAGAACCATAGACACATGGAATATATTACAAAGTATCAATATCAATGTCCTGACAGTGTTCAGAAGCCATTAAGAAGGCTAACAGAATGTTAGGTTATATAGCAGGATGTGTAGAGTTTAAGTTCAAGGGGATTCTGCTCAATCTTTATAATGCGCTGGTGATGTATCGCAATGTATAAAACCTAAACTTGGCATAAAGCCACGCACATTTCCCTGGTAGCTCATACCCTGTCATACGCAAGTTCTACACTCGGTTTTGCAGACTGGCGGCACCCAGCGTCAAAGCAGTGCTACTGTTCCTGTGTGGTTTCTCTTTCTTTTTCAGATCCACATCCCTAACGCGGCTTTATAAATACACTGAAATTAACTGCATATTGTTTATTAGTTTAAGGCATCTGATTGTAATTACCTGTAACAATATAATGATCCACAGAATGGTCAAACTATTCTAAATACAATAGCTGCTTTACCGTTGTTACTCTCACTGCACCTTCTTCTTCTTCTTTCAGTTGCTCACGTTAGGGGTTGCCACATTGTATCACCTTTTTCCATATTCCTCTCACTGCACCACTCGGAGTATTTATATCACTGTATCTGAGTGTGAATCACAACTGTACAGCAGCTGATTGTAAAGAGAATTATCGATATACAGCATCAAGCACACGCTGCCTCAGCCATTCCCTATTTGAACTGGTCTCATTCGACCAACACTTCAGAGCCTTTCCTGTTCGGACCTCGCAGTTCACAAACAGTTTCATCCCAAGAACTATACACGCACTCAATCAGTCCATCAAGTGCTCCTTGTAGAACTGTTTGTACTTGCAAGTTTACTGTGAAGTAATTGTACTTATGATACAGTTATAATATTGCACAACCTGAGCCACTTTATAAAGCGCGTATTTACATAGTATGATGACAATATCATTTTTAAGATGAAATGCTGCAAAATATATTTATTATATTATACAGATAAAACTTTAACTTTAACTACAAGGTGCCGCAGTGCTAGCGAGCTTGAGCTTCGTTCACGGTTTGTTCCTGCCTCACGCTGTATTCTTGCTATGGCTGGTACGACACTGGAAGGATAGATGGATAGAATAATTAAACATTACGAATATATTTCAATGTTCCTTAAAAGTTTTGAAGAGTCGGCGTTCTAAGCTTACAGATGGCTTAACGTCTATTACAGAGCTGATTGTGTGGCGATTGGGTATTTGGAGAAAGAAAAGTAAGGACAGGAATTGGGGGTTAGTACGTTTGAAAAAGACAGTACTTCTGTAATAAAGCATTTCATCGAAGGTCACGCATGGCGCAGCAAGCATCTTACGTAAGACATGAAAAATCACTGCGCCACCTTGTTCCCATGTTTAATAACATGCTTTAAATCCTATCATCATGAAAATGATATCACGTATACTTCTCAGTATTTTTTAATTATTCAGAGACCTGTAATATTATGAATGTAATGGATTCTGTGTCCTGTCGGAGGAAGACAAAGCCCGGAAGTACATAGTGATTCTAGCACATAGAGCACATAGAAGATCAAATACAAAACAAAGCATTTAACATGCTACTTTAGTTACGATGGAATTTGAGAAACTAGTCAATTAAATGATTTTAAGATGAAGTTTATAATGTTTTACTTTAATGACAAAATAAACTACGTGATTAAAGTGGAAATTTCGAGATTAAAGTTGACATTTCGTGCTTTTTTCACACTGTGTGCCTGTTTTTTTTCTCTGTACCCTAATAAGCTTTTATATGACACTCAGACAGTGGGCTATGACTCGCCTTTTCACGGCAACTTTGATATCTGAGAAGTTCTTTTTTTATTTCGGGCATTGTGCGACTTTGTGAACTTGAGCTTTCGAGTTTCTCCAACACGCTATGTCACTCGATCAGCTTCCTTTTGTTGTTTATCCCACTGTTTAAACCAACAAATAGTATGTTTTTCTTTGCCTCCACTTGGTATTCGCTGAAATTCTTCTATTTTTCCTTGTACTTTTGCCATTGCCTTTTCACAGAACACTGATCTTAAGGGCTATTTATATTGATCTGCATATTCAAAGAGGCGTAATTCTGGGAGGAGTTGGGGTGGGGCAGCAGGCGCGTGCACGTGTGTTAATTTCCACGCTGACTGGGATTTATGTAGAGGAAGAAAGTGGAAGTTGGCGAACACACAGATTTATGCATCTGGATTTTTTTGTGCGTAAGTACATTTCCGCTTTTGTGCTTACATCATGTTATAGTGCGAATTCTACGTACAGCATTATGCATGAGGCCCCTGGAGTCCTGTGTGCAGTTTTGGCCTCCAGGCTATAAAAAGTACATAGCAGCGCTAAAAAAGGTCCAGAGAAGAGTGACTAGGCTGATTCCAGGGCTACAGGGGATGAATTATGAAGAAAGATTAAATGAGCTGAGCCTTTTCAGTTTAAGCAAAAGAATATTAAGAAGAGACATGATTGAAGTGTTTAAAATCATGAAGGGAATTAGTACAGTGCATCGAGACTGCTCCTTTAAAATGTGTTCATCAAGAACACAGGGACAGAGTGGAAAACTTGTTAAGGGTAAATTTTGCACAAACATTAGGAGGTTTTTCTTCACAAAGAGAACCATACATACCAAGTACTGCGGAAGACTTTAGGACTTAGGGACTTTCAAAACTAGGCTTTATGTAATTTTGACAGAATGAAGTGGATAGGACTGGCAAGCTTTGTTCAGCTGAAGGGCCTGTTCTTATCTGGATTTTTCTAATGTTCCAATAGTAGTGTGTTGGAAAATGGGACTTTAGGGAACTAAACTGTTGATATGTTTACAGACAAACACAGACTTCAGTGGTTTTATATAATTCAAAGCCATACATCACAAGATACTGACTCTTTCTGGGGTTGGTTCTTGTTTTCTAACCAGCGCTGGGATAGGTTTAGAATTATAGCAAACCTACAAAAAACTCAGCAAAGAAATGGATGGACAGAACACATGTTTTGTTAAAGAGGTTTTATGTGGTAAACGTATTTATTATATAACTGTATCCTTTCAAAATTATAGGCCACATTTTAGGAATACAGTTTTGCTATGTTTCATTAAGTGTCTTTAACAGGAACAGAAAATTCACCACATCTTGCCATGCAAAACACCTTTGCTGCACTGTAAACAAGTATGTTTTTCTAATATTCTCAGAAATTAAGAATGGAAGAGGGAAAACAGTCTTCCTTCAGACAATTAGCCTTAAATTTTAAACATGTTACAAAACACTGTAATATCCAAAACCGCAGCTCTGTACTAAACCATAACTACACAGTACAGTAAAATAAATACAGAAGGGAGGGTATGCTATTTCTGCTACACTTGATTGCCACCTACTAATAAAAATGTCCAACATATTACTACAGTTTTCGTGTTTCCATAACATCATTACAGAGAGAACAAAATAATAAAAAAAAAAACACCAAGTAGGTTAGTATAACAGTTGTGGAACAGTTTGGGTTCACATTCCATTAATCGGTTGTCTTTTAAAAATGTTCAATAAAGTTGTAAAACCAATTCAGCTGAAATTTGCTCTCAATAAAAAAAATTAAAACAAATTCCAAATGAAACATGCTATAAACTACAGACTAAATGATTGAATAATGCTGCATGGGCAAAAGTGATCTCCAGGATGTGATCTGGCCTTGCTCTAAATCACGGGTGTCGAACTCCGGGCCTGGAGGGCCGCAGTGGCTGCAGGTTTTCATTCTAACCCTTTTCCTAATCAGTGACCAGTTTTCACAGCTAATTAACTTGTTTTCCCTTCATTTTAATAGCCATGTTTTTAAGGATTCAGTCCTCTGAATTGATTCACTTCTTCATTAAATGGCTGCCAAACAGAAATGAAATGTGAAACGAGCCAACAGATGACCAGCTAAATTGGGGCTTCAAACTCCAGACCAATTTCACTCCAACCAGTTCCTTAATGAGAAGCCAATTCTTCGTGTTAATTAAACCAATTACTTAATTCCACGGCTTGCTGCTGCTCTCATTCTGCCACAGCAGACATTTCCAAAACTGTTTCCAAAACATTTCCAAAACATCTCCATCAAGATGTTTTGGTGACCTTGGAGATCAGCCTTACTGAGACCTTCACCTTTCTTTATGTTCAGACAATGTGGTTAGCTGGTGATGTGGCAGCTTGTTTTGTGTCTCATTATTGTTTGGCTCCTCATTAAGCAAAAAGAAAGAACTAAGGGGTCTGAGTCAAGTTAATTAAAACTAAGGCTAAAGAAGTTAATAAGCAGCAAAAACTGGTCACTAATGAAGAAGATGGTTAGAATGAAAACCTGAAGCCACTGCGGCCCACCAGGACTGGAGTTCGACACCCCTGCTCTAAATGCTGTCAGAATAAGTCTTGGCTTCCACTAAGCTGATATTTGACTAACCAAATGGAGAAATCTTATGATGGAAGTTGGTGACTGACTCTTTCTACAACAGAATGTTATACCACCCAGGGATGGTTGCTGCCTTGCAGGGCAGTTTGTAGTGAAATGAACTCGTAAGGTTGCCGAAAACACAGATATGTGTTCATCTCTGCACCCATTTATAGGTCGCAGCAGTGGGTCATCCGTCTCTATTTATCCTTGTGTTTACATAATTTTCTGCCACCACATCTGGCTTCATGTCCTCCCTCACCACATCAATAAACCTTTTATATGGCCTTCCTCTTTTCCTCTTGCCTGGTGGTTCCATCCTCAACATTCTTTTCCCGATGTATCAGTCATCTCTCCTCTGCACATGCCCAAACCATCTCAAGTTAGCCCCTCTCAGTTGGTCACAAGTTATATTCATTCCTAATCCTGTCTACCCTTGTTACTCCGAGCAAAAATTGTAACATCTTCAACTCAGTCTCTTCCAGCTCTGCCTCCTGTCTTTTCGTCAGTGCCACCATCTCCAAAACATGTCACACTATAATTTTATAGACCTCCCCTTTCACTTGTACAGGTACTCTTCTATCACAAGTCACTCCTACCACTCTTCTCCACACAGTTCACCATCTGCACTCTGTTCTTCACCTCTCTGCCATGCTTTCTGTTGCTTTGGACTTTTGAACCCACATATTTAAATTCATCTACCTTCACCACTTCTGCTCCTTGAAGTCACACCCTTCCACTACCATCCTTCTCATTCAAGTGCATGTACTCCTGTCTTACTCCTTTTGACTTTCATTCCCTTTCTCTCAAGTGCATACCTCAACCTCTCCAGGTTTTCCTCAACCTGCTGTCTACTCCCACTACAGATCACAATGTCATCCACAAACATTATAGTCCACGGAGACTCCTGTCTGACCTCATCTGTTAACCTGTCCATCACCATTACAAACAGGAAAGGGCTCAGAGTTGATTCTTGATGTAATCCCACTCTCAACTTGAACCAGGCTGTCATTTATACCGCACACCTCACCTCAGTCATACTGTCCTTATACATATCCTACACCATCCTCACCTACTTTTCTGCTTCTCCCACCTTCCTCATACAACAACATTTATTTATATAGCACATTTTCATACAAAAAGTAGCTCAAAGTGCTTTACATAATGAAGAGAAGAAAAATAAAAGACAAAATAAGAAATTAAAATAAGGCAACATTAGTTAACATAGAAAGGAGTAAGGTCCGATGGCCAGGGTGGACAGAAAAAACAAAAAAAAAACTCCAGAAGGCTGGAGAAAAAAATAAAATCTGCAGGGGTTCCAGGCCACGAGACCGCCCAGTCCCCTCTGGGCATTCTACCTAACATAAATGAAATAGTCCTCTTTGTAGTTCGGGTTCTTCACGGAGTCACTTGATGCTGATGGTCATACAGACTTCTGGCTTTTAATCCATCCATCATTGTTGGAACATCATAGAGCTTTGGGTAGATGGTGGCGGCGCACGCCACCACCAACAGGACACCGGAAAAGGAAACAGAAGAGAGAGTAGGGGTTAGTACAGATTTTGAATGAATGGTTATTATAATGAATTGGATATACAGAGTATCAGGATTAAATTACAGTGAAGTTATGAGAAGGCCATGTTAAAGTAATGTGTTTTCAGTAGTTTTTTAAAGTGCTCCACTGTATTAGCCTGGCGAATTCCTACTGGCAGGCTATTCCAGATTTTAGGTGCATAACAGCAGAAGGCCGCCTCACCACTTCTTTTAAGTTTTGCTCTTGGAATTCTAAGGAGACACTCAGTTGAGGATCTGAGGTTACGATTTGGAATATAAGATGTCAGACATTCCGATATTTAAGATGGGGCGAGATTATTTAAAGCTTTATAAACCATAAGCAGAATTTTAAAGTCAATTCTGAATGACACAGGTAACCAGTGTAGTGACATCAAAACTGCAGAAATGTGTTCGGATTTTCTTTTCCTGGTAAGGATTCTAGCAGCTGCATTCTGCACTAACTGCAAACGATTGATGTCTTTTTTGGGTAGGCCTGAGAGGAGTGCGTTACAGTAATCTAGCCGACTGAAAACAAACGCATGAACTAATTTCTCTGCATCTTTCGATGATATAAGAGGTCTAACTTTTGCTATGTTTCTTAGGTGAAAAAATGCTGTCCTAGTGATCTGATTAATATGCGATTTAAAATTCAGATTACAATCAACGGTTACCCCTAAACTTTTTACCTCCGATTTGACTTTTAATCCTAATGCATCCAGTTTATTTCTAATAGCCTCATTGTATCCATTATTGCCAATCACTAAGATTTCGGTTTTTTCTTTATTTAATTTGAGAAAGTTACTATTCATCCATTCTGAGATACAGGTTAGACATTGTGTTAGCGAATCAAGAGATTTGGGGTCATCAGGTGCTATTGATAAATACAGCTGTGTGTCATCAGCATAGCTGTGGTAGCTCACGTTATGTCCCGAGATAATCTGACCTAATGGAAGCATGTAGATTGAGAAGAGCAGCAGACACACGGATACAGCGGATACAGTAGCATATCGCCTTTCTTGGCACCCTGTCATGTATTTTCCCCGCTTGGTCCCTCTGTCTGGCCAATTTGTACAAGTAGTTGTCTCCTTCCTTTGTGTCCAGCTTCTCATATAGCTCAGCATAACCCTTTTCCTTATCCATCACCACCTCTCTCTTCAGCTTGCACCACCTCTCTTTGTACACCTGTCTGCTTTCATCATCTCTCTGGTTATCCCAATTCTTTTTAGCTAACCTCTTACTCTTTATTCTTTCCTGTACTTCCTCATTCCACCACCAAGTCTCCTTGTCTTCTTCCCCTGTCCAGATGTCATACCAAGGACCTTCCTAGGTCTCTCCCTTACCTCTTCAGCTGTGGTGTTCCTATCACCTATCCTGTCTTCACCACCACCCAGCGCCTGTCTCATTTCCACTCTGAATTTCACACATAGTCTTTCAGCTTCCACCACCTGATCCTTGGCTCCATTCTCACTCTCTTCCTCTTTTTCACCTTGAAATTCATCCTGCATGCCACTAATTGATGCTGTCTAGCTACACTATCCCTTGCCACCACCTCACAGTCTGTAATCTCTTTGACATTGCATCTCCTACATAGGACATAGTCCACCTGTGTGCACCTTGCTCCACTTTTATATGTCACCCTGTGTTCCTACCTCTTCGTAAAAGATGTATTCACCACCACAATTTCCTTTCTTTTTGCAAAGTAAACTACCGTCAGCCCTTCAACATTTCTCTCCTTAACACCATACCTGCCCATCACCTCATCATCACCACTGTTCCCTTCGCCAACAGGGCCACTTCAATCACCACTCTTTCTTCTTTGGGTGAATTCTCCACCATTATGTGTAACTCAGTCCAGGAATCTTCTTTGTCCTCCATCTCACATCCAACATATAGGGAATATGCACCGATGACACCACCTGATCAAAGCACTGTGATGTCCCTACGTTGATGGATTAAAGGCCAGAAGTCCACATGACCGTCATCATCAAGTTCTTCCATGAGAACCCTGAATACCTTGAGGACTGATTGAGGTCATTTATGATAGGTAGAATGTCTAGAGGGGGCTGGGCGGTCTCGTGACCTGGAACCCTTGCAGATTTTTTTTTCTCCAGCTGTTTGTTTGTTTTTTCTGTCCTCCCAGGGCATCGGACCTTACTTTTTTCTATGTTAATTAGTGTTCTCTCATTCTAATTTTTATTTATTTTGTCTTTTTTCTCTTTCTTCATCATGTAAAACACTTATTTGTATGAAAATGTGTTATATAAATAAATGTTGTTGTTGTTAACGTTACCCCTTTGATTTCCAACTTTATGCTCATCACTCTGTCTGACATTCTCTTTACCTCCAAAACACTCTTAGTATACTCTTCCTTCATAATTACTCCTCCTAAATTTCTGTCTGTTGATTTTGTAATTATGTGGTTTTCGATTGTTTACTGTTGCACTTAAAATTAGATCAAAAAGGGGCAGGCCACCAATTTTGACTCTTGATTGCTATGGCTAAGTGAGTGCAGTTACCTGAAGGGAATTGAAATGGAAGACTCAGTTCTTTAAGATAGATAGATAGATAGATAGATAGATAGATAGATAGATAGATAGATAGATAGATAGATAGATAGATAGATAGATAGATAGATAGATAGATAGATAGATAGATAGATAGATACTTGATTAATCCCAATGGGAAATTCACATTATCCAGCAGCAGCATACTGATACAATAAATAATATTAAATTAAAGATTGATAATAATAATAATGCAGGTGAAAAACTGACAATAACTTTGTATAATGTTAAATGTTAACGTTTAAACCCCCCCCTCCCCCCGGGTGGAATTGAAGAGTCACATAGTTTGGGGGAGGAACGATCTTCTCAATCTGTCAGTGGAGCAGGACAGTGACAGCAGTCTGTTGCTGAAGCTGCTCCTCTGTCTGGAGATGATACTGTTCAGTGGATGCAGTGGATTCTCCATAATTGATAGGAGCCTGCTGAGCGCCCTTCGCTCTGCCACAGATGTTAAACTGTCCAGCTCCATGCCAACAATAGATCCTGCCTTCCTCACCAATTTGTCCAGGCGTGAGGCATCTTTCTTCTTAATGCTGCCTCCCCAGCACACCACCGCATAGAAGAGGGCGCTCCCCACAACTGTCTGATAGAACATCTGCAGCATCTTATTGCAAATGTTGAAGGATGCCAGCCTTTTGAGTTCTTTTCTGAGGCATTGCTTTGTGCTCCTTTGCAATTATCAAGCTACTTAGATGTTTTGCCTTGACTTTCTAACCTGATTTTATTCTTATTAGGTTTATGAGTTTTGAATTATGTGTTTGGTCCTTTATCATTAGGTTTAGAATTTAGGGTTTGGAATTTTTGTTCTGACTTGTTTTGAAATTGGTTTTTCTTTGGGTTGCAGCTCTAGGTCCTTGGTTTATCTAGTGTTTTGGGGAGTTTGTCATAATTTATTTTTTCAGAATGTAGTTTTTCCTTTTTCCATTTTTGAAGGTTTTTTTTAATGAATGTTAGTTTATTTTTTTCTGTATTTCATGTTCTACTTCATAATTATTCTTTAGAATTATATGTGTAATCTAAATTTCACTGTATCCTTAACTAATGAATTACACACTTCTAATATAATTAGTTATGGAGTTCAGTTAGTATTTTTGCCTTTCCTATGGGAATTTGTGACATTGGCTTCCCATTTTCCTGTTTTCCCTTTTAAAGTTACTACAAATGATAAAATCTAAAAGTTAGTGCCTGGCTGACCAGTTTAATAAATATATTGTGTGAAAAAAATATAGAACGTATAATGGTCATCTTGCAAGCACAGTACAGAACTGCTCTTTATTTTCCTTTTTTACATTACAAATTAAGTTAATGATGTACTAAGATAATCAAATGTAATATTACTATGACCTTTGCAATTGTCATAACAGCTTTCTGTCCTTACAGAAGAAATATGCATGTCTCCTGGTTAAATGACTCTAGTATTTAATAGGATTCTTTTAAAGCTAAGACATAAATTCTTAAAAACAGTTGTGGGAGGGTTGTTTTCATAGTAAATATTATAGGATTGGAATGGCTGAGATTTTGATAGGTAGCATACCTGACATTTTAAGTTGATGAAAAAGTGAATACAATTTATAGCAGGCAACCTGCAATACATTTAACTTAATATATCACATTCAGATCACACATCTGCTCTCTACTAGAGAAATCTGTTGCTGGGCTGTTAAAATATACCTTTAGATTTTGGTTCACTAAGCAAGAATAAATATGAGTTGCTTATACAGAAAAAAATATAGCAAGCATGAAGTAAAGGCTCATGTCAGTATAAATAGTCAAAGCAACCATTTTTGAAATTGAAATCTCAACATAAAATTATTTTGAATTACACATTTAGCTAAGAATAATAATGTTGCAAGTTTGTAAAAAATTAGAATGTTACATGAAAATAGCATGAGCCAATAAGTACCGCTTAGTTTAATGATTCCAGTTATAACTGGGGCACATCAATAATGACTTTTCACTTTAGAAATACATGCATTATATTTACTTTTATAACTTCAATTTTCTCTATTTTTTTTCCCTGATCAATCAAAACATTATTAATGTATATGCGGTATGTATATGTTTATGTTTATTTATATTTATTTATTTAGCTGACACCTTTTTCCAAAGTAGCTTACTACAGTTGAGACAAAGTTGGTTACATGTCTTATGTTGGTTCCAGTTGGAGCAAAGAAAGTTTATGTAAATTGCCAAAGACTTTAATATTACAAGTTACACATCCCACACCCCCTGTAAGCTGTGTGGTCTACATTATTGTGAAATACTTGTTACTATAACTACTGCAGTTGCCAGAACCCTCAGCTCTTTCAAAGAGAAAGAAAAAGTGCTAACCACTTTGCTACACACACCTACTGCTGTCAGTTCTGCTGTCCCTGACTGTAGAGATAATAAAACCACAATATAGTCATGTATTATTAATGATCTATATTTGGGTAATATCATAGTAATAAATGTATCATATAATTGTCCCTAGTATGTGCTTGGTGTGTGTGTGTGTGCCATGCAGTGGGCTGGCTCCCTGCCCAGGGTTTGTTCTTGCTTTGCGCTCTGTGCTGGCTGGGATTGGCTCCCGCAGACCCCCATGACCCTGTGTTAGGATATAGCGGGTTGGATAATGGATGGATGGATATAACATATATTTTATATATTATATTAGTAATAAAAACTTCTAATATAGGCAACATTGTCACATGCAAGAGAGCATCCACCAATCCAGACAGTGAACAGTGTAAGTGCCAAATTGTAAGCCAGAAAATACAATCTTTAAGACAGAGCAAGAAAGACTGCAGAATCAGAAAAATCTAGTGAAAAACAGCAATACTTACAAAAGCTTATAATAATCGCAATGAATTCCTGATCTGAGCTCTCACAGAAAGGGCTATGGAGTGGTGAGGTCAGGGTGGCACCGCCTCCTGGGGCTCCCCCAGCAAACTGCCAAAAATGAAGGTGGATTTAGAGCAACAGAATATAATTAAGGCATAATGGAAAACACATAAAAATATGTAAAATGATAAAATTAAAAAGTGACAAAAACAACAGGAAAAAACAAAATACACAAAATGAATACAATACCCATACATTATAAAAATAAACTTATTTGATTTGCATTTGATACATCATGCTATATAACCACACTTCTTATTAATCTTTTTAATCTCTTATGTAGTTTACTTGTATGAGTGCATGTGAAAAGGTTTTACTATGCAGTATGTTTAGAGTTGTAGGACTAATGAAACTCAAAAGAGTTTGCCTTCAAAACTAGGCCTCAAAGCTCCAAGAAGGATTCTGAGCATAAAGTAGGCCAGGCTCTGAAACTCAAGAGGCAGGCTTGCAACCAACGCTACAAGGCCAAGCTTACTGAATCAAAAAGCAAAACCATAAGCATAAAAACAACAAATTTCAAAAAACAAATGAGAAAGAAGCATGTGGGAAAGGTTCCCCCTCTCTCCCTCTCTCTCTCTGTCTCTTTCTCTCTATATGAATATATATATATACTAGGGCGTTCCACCCTGCTCACTTCTCTTGCCAGCCACTTCGCATCTCTGCCACTTGCGTTGTGAAGAGGGGGGCTGAATACACCTCTAGGAGACGTGGTCACTCCTCCGAAACCCCCTCTTAAACAGTGATACAATGGGAAACATAGTTTTTTTTTTACCTCCTCTTTGCTCTATCAGCTGCTGGCTTGCTGCTGCTGCCGTGCTGCATGATCTGCATCTCATGCGGTGCTTCGAACATTTAAAAGCCTGTACAGTAGCTGTCCTACTCTTTGTTTTTTATTTCCGGCCCCGGGCATGATTAAATCTTTTGGCACAAAGTCCCGTCTCACGAAACTTGAGTTCTTGATATTTTTTAGTTTAGAAGTTAAAAATGGAATAAGAATCTGAAAGTCTAACAACATCACATTAAAGTTCAATAAATTCTGAAAAGAATGATACCAAACATATATACAGTATGTAGGTTTTAAAATAGACACGATTTAGAGCGTGACAAAAAACGCGACATAAAAACGTAACCGTTGCACTTTTAGGTTTAGGATTTTATATATAGAGAGTGTATGTGTATATATATATATATATATATATATATATATATATATATATATATATATATATATATATATATATGTGTGTGTGTGTGTGTGTGTGTGTGTGCTTTTTAGGACCAGTGGGAGGTGACAGAATGGATTCTCTTTTCCTCTTTATATGGCTCCTTTAGGTGGAGGAGGCAGGACTCCTATCAAAACCAAGTTCATAATCCAATAATCAAATTCTAGAAATAAAACCTTCTCTGTGTGAACCCATGGTCCTCATAGTAGAATTTTTTTTTATTTCAGACAAGAGATAAAATCATTGTGACAAGCCATCAAGTATTTGTGACATTTCATAGCATCAGCAGTCCTTGTCTATCACGACTTTAAGCAGTAACTGCAAGTAGCTTTCATTTACAAAAATAGTACTTGTAGGGTTAAAATAATGTAAACCTAGTAATGAAATAAAGTTTAAAAGCATTGTAAAACAATGCACATGTGATTAATAGTTGAAAAAATATTTTTATGTTGGTTGTTTTTGTCTCCTTTCTGAGAAGACATCAGTGGAACTTCACTCTGTACTGCTACATATAAATATACTGAATCAATTCTGTATATTCTCTTGATACTTGGAAGTGTTATCAAACATCTGTAGGGAATTCATGAAAGGATATTATTTTAATGCATAATTCCTTCAACTTTTTTTTCTACCAAATATCCATGGTGTGCATCAGAAGGGGAAACTGTTATGTTTATGCAAGTGTTCTGTACATACTCCCTTTGGGGTTTCAGTGACACTGCTTCTCTTCTTAACTATTTTAGAATTCACAATTTGATAAAGTGTGCTTTTATACATATATATATTCTGTATTTTAAAAGTAAATCTGACCCAAAATTTTACCTTAACAATAATCTGGACAGCTGTATACTGTTACATATTTTAACCTCTGAAAAGTATTGGGCAATATGCATTAGTTTAGAATTATTTGAGCTTGTATTATGCTTTTTGGACCATTGATTTTGCTAAATAAAATAATTATTGTTTTATTAAAATGTGTTTGCCTTCCTCTTTACTCTGCTACTAATATTTATTTTAGAAATATCTCTGAACAAAACCTTTTACTATTTTTATTATGTGTCCATTGCTATTTATCTATGCATGGCTGTGCTGTCATCATGGCAATACTCCTCTTCTTCTTAATATGGGGTTGATTTCCTCGTATAAGTGCTCAGATTAAAACATTTAAGAAACCCAATCAAGAACATTCAGATTGAAGATGTCCCACCTCTCTTAAAAGTGCACCCTCATCATTTCATTTCCCATAGCTGTAGTGCCTTTACTGTGCCTCTTCTTCACAGTTTCTTTCTCTCTAGGTCACTGCACAGATTGTGGGATGATTGCTATTAGTCATCATTTAGCTTCTTTAGTATGTTTAGCCAAAATATCATATGGCCAGGGCTAGTACAGTATAGCTGAATCACATATTGCACTGATAGTATTCAAGTTTCACAACAAAGATTTTTCAGATGGTTCCTATAATAAGTTCTCTAATTATCTGCAGAAAAGATTCAGTTCTCGAACTCTTCTTACTCGGGCTTTAAGGGGCATATATGGAAGAAGACTGTAGGCCTATTGTGGTCTATTGACATCTGTGCAGTAATGTGCCAGCTCCTGGTGCCTTATCGTTTTTCTGTTTTTATGAGGTGTATTTTTTCTTTATTGTTTGTTTAATATCTACTATAGGTCTTTTTTAAATTCTAACTTTTAGTTTCTTTTTGTAGTTAATATAATGATATTGCTTAAAATGGAGAATGTTTTATATTGAGTTATATGAGGGAAATATCAATGAGGTTATGATAATGAAATGAAAGGTAGAATTGCATGGTTACTTTATTAGTATTGTTTCAAGGTTCATGATTACAATCAATACCATTAGGTCTACAAATCATAACTTGTGTAATTCGACATAAAACTCCTGCATGCTTACATATTACTATTTAGAAGTGAATAGTCTTAATTTTTCAAAAAAGCACACAGACATAAAGTACAATATTATAGCCAGACTGCACTTATTTTAAACAATGCTCATTGTTCAGAGGACTTTATTATTAATGTATTTAAATAAGCCACCACAGATTTATTATAGGTATCATACTATTAAATCTATTTATATTTGCTATTTTTTCTTCTGTAGGTCTTTTCCACGGGTTGTTTTAAATTATAGCCAAAATGATATATTGGAGTAGGTATAAATTATTAGTATTTGTTACTAATGCTCTCATCTATGTTTCACTATAAAAATTACATTTTTTGACTTACCAGATAAATTGAAAACTTGTTCATTTGCAATAAAGAAGCAGTTTCTTATCTTTCATTATTTTTTAAATGATTTGCTCAATATCATTATAAATTCCAGACAAAGTAGTATTTTAAAACTTTTAAGGTCAGTCAAAAATGAACTATTCTTTTTAAAGTATTGGCTGTGCTTTCCAGAGCTACAACCTAGATATTTACACAAGTGTGGAAGACAAACACCTTCTTGGTTTACATTATCTGTGAATGATGACCATCATGACCAGCCAGGGAGCCATTTGGTTTGACAAACATAAATGATTATTACTAACAATACAGCTGAGAATAAACATAGTGTGTCCCTAGTTTAATTAATACATTGATCTCCTCTACAAAACATATCCTTCTACCTATACTATGTCTATAAGGAGGCTGTGTACTGCCACAGAAAAATGAAAAGCTTAAAACAACAAAAACAATCTGTGGAGAGCTTCTAAGTTTTTTTAATGATTACATCAGTTCCCTCATGGGACTTTGGTTTCTAACCAGCCGTCTTAAGACTTAAGAGAAGCTGTAAAATCTACAGGAAGATATATTATACATATTTATTTATTTTTAATGGATTATTTTACACAGTATGTATTCACATGTCACCGTAAAGGGTTATGTGACTGCCATATAATGCTCAGGTGGATGAAGGCATACTTTTCTTCCCAAAAATGGTTATTTAAATTGTAACTGTGTAGCATTCACCCAAAGAAGAGTGGCCTTTTCCAAGAAGGTTATAGAGAGGGAGTAGCTTTGCAAAGAGAGCACAGTTGGCAGCAGTGAGGATGACTTGAGAAAATGCCCAAGTTGGCAAAACTAAAAGAGATTTTTCACTTGTAAATGGGGAAACGTGACAAAGAAGAAAGTCGTTTTTTTATTTCTTGGAGGAGAGCAGTAGCAGCTGCTGGTTACAATGGGGTGCTACCTGTAAATGACAAATAAAGAACATGGGAGGATTGTGGCTGAGGACTTAGTATAATTTCTTCCTTGGTGAAGAAGAGGAATTTAACTCCCGGATTTGTGACTACTGGGTAGTACTATCAATACATAATTTATTGACTTAAATGGCTATACTTTATTGTACTGATTCATTTAAACCAACATAAATGTATACAGTATTTAACAATAAAGATTAAAGATAGGGTGAGAAGCTCTGTCATCCGGGAGGAGCTCAGAGTAGAGCCACTGCTCCAACGCATCGAGAGGAGTCAGATGAGGTGGCTAGGGCATCTGATCAGGCTGCCTCCCGGAATTGTTCTGGGCACGTCTAACCGGGAGGAGGCCCCGGGGAAGTCCCAGGACACGCTGGAGGGACTATGTCTTTCAGCTGGCCTGGGAACACCTCAGGATTCCCCTGGAAGAGCTAGTAGAAGTGGCCAGGGAGAGGGAAGTCTGGGTATCTCTGCTCAAGCTGCTGCCCGTCGCGGAAGAGGATGGATGGATGGATGGATTTAACAATAAAACTTGATAACAACTCATTCTCCTGTTTCCTTTTAACACTTTTATCTCCAGGTAAAAAAAATTAAATCCCTATATTTTAGTTTCCAAAAGGGGGAAAAATAAATGGGGGATTCATGATGGTGCAGAACCTACCCAGGTTCTTTTTGGAGATCATTGCACATTCTTTTGTGTGTCAGTGGAATTTCACAGGGTACACAAATTTCCTCCTACTTCCTAAAGACTGTAAATTGCCCCGTTGTGGGCATGTGAGTTTCAGGATGCCCCGCAATGGCTAGTTAATATCTGGCTAGTACTCTGTGCTACTCGGATGTACAGGTACCCGCAAACAACAACATTTACTTATATAGCACATTATCACACAAATGATGTAGCTCACATGATCAAGAAAGACAAAAAATAAATAAGAAAATAAAATTAGGGAGCACTAATTAACATAGAATAAAAGTATGGTCAGAAAGGACGTAAAAAAAAACCAAAAAAACTCCAGACCGCTGGAGAAAAAATAGAATCAAAATCTGCAGGGGTTCTGAGGCCACGAGACTGCCCAGTCCCCTCTAGGCATTCTACCTAACATAAATGATATCAGTCATCCATCCATCCATCCATCATCCATCCACATATCAGTCAGTCCTCATGGTTTTCAGGCTTCACATGGAAGAACTTGATGATGACGGTCATGTGGAATTCTGGACTTTAATCCATCAATGTAAGGACTGCACAGTGCTTTGATCGGGTGGTGATGGTGCAGATCGCCACCACAAAAAACCGGAACAAAGAACAGAAGAGAAAGTAGGGGTTAGTATGGATTTCGGAGCCACCAAGGATGATAATGATAATTAATTGAACATACAGAGCATCAGAATTAAACTAAAATTAAGCTATGAGAAAGCCATGTTAAAATAATGAGTTTTTAGCAGTTTTTTAAAGTGTTCCATCGTATTAGCCTGGCAAATTTCTATTGGAAAGCTATTCCAGATTTTAGGTGCGTAACAGCAGAAAGCCACCTCACTACTTCTTTTAAGTTTAACTCTTGGGATAATAAGCAGACACTCATTTGAAGATCTAAGTTTACGATTTGGAGTGTAAGGGGAAAGACATTCTGAAGTATAAGATGAAGCGAGATTATTTAAGGCTTTGTAAACCATCAGCAGTATTTTAAAGTCAATTCTAAATGACACAGGTAACTAATGTAGTGACATCTAAACTGGAGAGATGTGTTCAGATTTTCTTTTCCTAGTTAAGATTCTGGCAGCTGCATTCTGCACTCGCTTGATGTCTTTTTTGGGTAGTCCTGAGAGGAGTGCATTACAGTAATCTAGCCAACTGAAAACAAAAGCGTGAACTAATTTCTCAGCATCTTGCAATGTTATAAGAGGTCTAACTTTTCCTATACTTCTTAAGTGAAAAAATGGTGTCCTAGTTATCTGATTAACATGTGATTTAAAATTCAGGTCAGAGTCAGTAGTTACCCCTAAATTCTTTACCTCCATCTTGACTTTTAATCGTAATGCATCAAGTTTATTTCTAATAACCTCATAATGAAATGAAACAACTGGGTTCTAGGTGGTCTGATTTTGCTCTCATATCCTAAAGGTGTGCTTGTTAGTCTGATTGGCAACTCTAAAGCACTCAGGTGTGAGTGATTGATGGTGAGCACATGATTAGGTTAGTTCTCTCTTTCCACCGAGTGCTGCCAGGACAGGCTCTGCTCCGCCTTGTCAACCCTGAACTAAACAAGTAAGTTAATTTTTATTAATTAAGGTATAATTTTTATTATTAAAGATGATAGCCTGCAGTTGTCAGCTATAAGTGCAAGTGATTATCCATATTGTGTGGATTCAAAAAATGAAGAAAATAATTAAATTAACAATAATGTGCCTTACAGAGCAGGATGCAAAGTCTCTAAACATTGAATTGTCAATGTACATGTGGCAAAGGATAAATCTGTATTTATTATATTGCAGTAGCTTGTGGAAGTGAGGAGGCTGTAATAGATATTCACATTTACTATTCAACACAGAAGTTTATATTACAGTGTTAAATTCTGGAACAAATATAAAAACATTGTCACATGTTATACCAGAAAATATTCTTATACTTACTACTTTTTTGAATACAGATTTCATTTTTAAAATAGAATCGTCATGCTTGAGTTAGTTCAAATTTACAGATATTTTTTGACTCAAAAAAAAAAAAAAATACTGCAGTCATCATTTTCAGAAATAAGAGGTTGAAATGAAAATGTTTTTCCTGATCAGTGGCCCCATAGCATATACAATTTTTACACACTTCATAAAATTCTGTACCTTGCCAGCAAAGTAGAGTACAGTACATTAAGTAAGAGATTAGATGAAATAAAAATGTTTAGACTGATGATATAAAAATCAGTTTAATGTTCCTAATGAAAATGAAAGTATAGCAACACAACACTGTCATTTTTATGTTTACGTGAATTACAATTTTTATCTATCATGTAAGATTTGGTGAACCAGCAAAAGTTATAACTAGTCAACTCAATATATATAGAATATAGTATATACATATATTGTGGCAGGTGGCCTCCTGGATGGAAGGACCAGGGGAGAGAGCATCTGCGGGGCATTACCTTCCCTGGGACACTAGAGGGCAGCCCTCCTGGGCAGCTGTGGCACCACGGATGGCACCAACTTGGAGCTTGGTATAGCCCGATTGGGTTCTGTGAGGGCTACCGGGGGAGTTGCACACCACACCTGGGAGTGGTTCCAGGTAATCCTGATGAAAAACCTGGAGTACTCCCAGGTGCTGAACAAAACAAACTGCCTCACTCCATTTGGGGAGCTTGCTGGGACCAAGCTTGCTGGGAGAGGAGTGGAGGCAGCAGAGAAATGGAGAGGGATGAAGAGGACTGAGCATTGTGTGATTTGTGCCTGATGTACTGTATTGAGATGCAGAGCGAAGGAAAAGTGCTCCCCTGAGAAATAAATGTGTGTTAGTTTGGTCTTGTGCATCTGTGCCTCTCTGTGTCCAGGTTGAGGAACTGTAGGCCCCCAGTATTCCACTACATATATATATATATATATATATATATATATATATATATATATATATATACTGTGTATATATATATATATACTGTGTATATATATATATATATATATATATATATATATATATATATATATATATATATATAAAATATAGTATATATATTGTGGCGGGCGGCCGGGTTCCATGTCCAACTGGAGATGGAGATGGAGTCCTCAACAGCCCAATTGGGAGCTGGGGTGGCCACCAGGGGGTGCTGAAGGGATTCCACAGCCCAGCTGAATAACTCTTCAGCCCCACCTGGAAGTGCAATTGGACCCAGGTGGTCAAGCACCTGGAACACTTCCGGATGGGCTATAAAAAGGACCGGCAACCACCACTCAGGGCCAGAATCGGGAGGAAGAGGATGATGTTGTCTGGGAGGAGTGCTGGTGCCAGAGGAAGAGTGTTGTGTCTGTGTATATTAAGTGCTTTTGGGACTGTGTTGTGGCTGGAGGGTTCACGGGGAAGACATGCCCTCCAGCTGAAGAAAAATAAAAGCCTGTGTCTTTTTACACGTGCCTCTGTGTCAGTCTGTGCCGGGTCGGGCGCTATATAGCGCCTTTATCACAATATTTATATATATATATATATATATATATATATATATATATACATACACTGTATATATATATATATATATATATATCCATCCATCCATCCATCCATTATCCAACCCGCTATATCCGAACTACAGGGTCACGGGGGTCTGCTGGAGCCAATCTCAGCCAACACAGGACGGAAGGCAGGAGACAAACTCCCGGGCAGGGCACCAGCCCACCGCAGCTATATATATATATATATATATATGTATATATATATATATATATATATATATATATATATATGTATATACAGGGTGACACTAATGTGTCAATACTAATGGTAATGCTATGTATATATTTATATACACTTGTGGACAATTTATGTGCCACATTTGGTACATGTGTTGAACATGATGGCGAACAGGTCGAGACATTCCTGTAAATCATCTTGCACATATGAAGTATGTTTTTTGAATAATTTGTTTCTGCCATTCAAATGTTAAATGGACTAGAAGTGACGTCTTTGAGGAGAAATCGGGCAAGTTTTCCTGTACTTGGTCTGCAGAGAAAAGAGAGGAAGATTTAGTGCTCCCTGCCACCCCCTGGACTGGCGTGGAGTTACGTTCTTTCGGTCCACTCAGCTTCCTTCTATTCGCACATGTGTGACAACAAAATAATTATCTCGCCTCAGCCCCACACATGTCTTCCTCTGTTACTTGGTGTTCCAGCTTTACTTCTTTTGGAGTTTGGACATCTTTTTCATGAAATCTTCAGTTTCTTGGCAATCTGTCACCTGGAGTAAGTTTTGTTTCAGAAAACGACAATAAACTGATGTGTTTCTTGAGAAAGCCATGTTCAAACCCAGAATTGAACTTAGGAATACTTAGGACAGCTAGTACCTTGTAACCCAAGGAAAGGAAATGTATGCATTTTATTGAACAGAATAAAATGTTTCAGTTTCTGTGATTACCAATCAACATTTAAACGCAGTTAATTCTGGAAGCACTAATAGAGTTTACAACAACAGAATCATTCGGTATAGCCTAACATCACAATGCCACAATGGGCTTTAGTGGGCCCTGTTTTTGACAGCCCCCCAGTGTTGTATGGGGGAAAATAATAGAAGAAATCTTGGAAAAGGCAAATTGGAGAGAGACCCCCTTCTAAGTAGGTTGAGCATGCAATGGGTGTCAAAAATGGTGTAAATACAACACACAAAACCTAACACAAGTAATCCTCTTCACAGAGCTAGATGGCCAATCTATCATTGCCACCTCAGAAATATAATACAACAGTACAAACTATTTTGTTCTTACACAGCGTTCCTCATGAAGTGCAGGCACAGAGCAAAATGCAAGAATAGATTATACCACTCACTAAATACAGAATTATATCATACGAGGATACAGATTTGTTAAAATAAATCAAAAACAAAGTAAAATCTAATTAACTTAAATAAAAAACAACAATATCTGTCCATCAGTTAATTATAGAACCAGATTGTAGAAAAGAGTCAAACAGTCAGACAAGCCAGACACAGTCAGAGTCCTGGAGACCTCAGAAAAGAAGCCGTGTTCCCCCTTGTTTTGTCTTGGTAGAGTAATATATATTGCTCTACTTTCCCCTATTGTATTATTAATATTTAGCCTTAGAATGCCTAATCTCACAGACTTACCACTGTTTATAAAGGTACTATTGTATATAACTTATCCCCACCTTCCCTTCTATATCTATAACCTCAGGCAATTAGATGTAGTAAAAGACAAGCAGAAGTTAAGTTACACATAAAATAATGTATTCTTGATAATATTCAGAAATAATAACAAAATGCAAAGTATATTTGAATATTGGCAACCATCAACCTGATTAAATGGTGATATGTAGTTCAGGTGGCACACAGTCTTGTAGTTACTTAAAATGTCTCTGGTTAAGGCATCATAGGTGCTCTGCTTTCAGCCACATGTCTGTTCAAAATGGCTGCTGAGCTGTGCTCTTCATTGCGTTGTCTTCATCATCACAGATTAGCAAGAGAGATACTTCTTCATCATATGTTGGTTGGTAAGAGAGAGAGTGTGAGGTTAAACAAGTAAATATATAGATTTTCTGTCCAACCCCTACAGCCAATAGGGCGTCATAGTACTTAAAGGCTTCTGAACCAAGCCAATTCCAAACAGCCATACTTCAGACCAATGGGGGAAATAGAACATCTTAACACCTGCCTCCAAACCATATGTTAAAGTACACCTTAGCCCATTTGCGGGGGTAGAAATGACATTAGCAAAGAAACATTTGCCAAACTGGTTTAAAACACACATCCCCCAAATCCTGTTGTAATATTCAAACAGACCCATTCCTAAAATGGGGGTGGGGGGGGGTGGGGGGGTTTAAACACTAAATTACATTGCTTTGCCCAAATTAGAAATAAAGACATACAAAACATTTATCAAGTTATATGTAAAATCTCACATCACAACACCCCTACTGGCAATTCTACGGCTCAGTCAGTGCTGGGCTGACCAATCTAATGAAAGGACCCTTCTACCTGATGACTCCAGCCCTCCTTTATCTGAGATGACTTTTCAATGACAAGCAAACAACTTGGAAGTAGAGCAGTGACATCAAGTGCCATATAAGGATACCCGAGAAGAGAAACAGAACAGGGAATTACCTTTAGAACACTGGAATAATGGCTTCTGAAAATGGGGCTTTGTGGTCATATGGGAATAATAAATTATAGATCAGTCATTTCAGGTAGTCTTAGTTATTTTCAACATTTTTAATGTCTTGGTTAAAATTTAGTTCCTTTCAATGGTCCCTTGATAAAAAATATACATTTTTAAAAAAGTTAACATTTCTGGGTGATTTCAAACTGTTTAACATAGTGTACATATTTTTTCCACAGCTGGAGCACAGCCTTCACTCCTTAACTACACTGCCTGCATGAACAGGGGAAGATAACAAAGGAGCAACAGAAGACACTAAGAAGGAATCACTCACTGATACCCAGTGCACCATTTACTGTTACGGCTGACAGCAAACTACATGACTTTCAGTTGGAGAGCATGTCATACTTAACAGCTACAGTTGCTGGACCTTCTCACCTTGAGAATGTCAGATTACACGGCTTGGAAGGTCGACAACAGGCTACATGAAGTGCTGCCGACTAACTACCGGACTTGCACTTAATGACTGCAGTTGCTGGATCTTATCACCTTATAACTGTCCCGATTACACGACTGTTCAATGTTATCTATCAACTTCGGTTCAAGTGCATTTTATGTTTTCTTTTTGTTTTGTTTAAATACAAATTTTTATTTTCCATATATTTTTGTGATTGTTTTGTTTATTATTCTTTAATCGTATACTGTTACTTTAATCATGAGTCTATTCTGCGCATTCTTTAACTACTTCTGAGCCCTATTGTGTGGCTTTTTAAAGCCAATAATGCTCAGCCATCAATGCATTGACGTGAGTTGGAGTCTGTAAATATTGTGTTTTTATTAGGATTTTCTGTTTTTTTTTTAATTATTTCGGCTTTGCCGTTGGATTCCTCTGTTTGGATAAATATATTGGGACTCTGATGTGGATTACCTTTTTAGGCACATCCTTTGTTCCTGTTTTGAACATTTTGTTATTTTTTGGTAAAATAAATCTTAATTTATAAAGAATACTTTTTACATTTGGCTATCAGCTGGAGTTTTCATTTTGTGAGGCATTTCTATATAAGGTTAAGATTATTTTAAACTTTAAAAGCATACTAAAACAAAAATGGCATCCAGTGTTAAATGCGGACTGCATATAGGCGATTTTTATAACATCTTTTGTAAAAGGAGTTCTGCTGTATATTAATGAACACAACACTGTTTACCTCCATATTGTTTATTAAGTGATTAATACAGTATTTCAGATTCTAGCAGAGTATAGGATTAAGGATTAAAGTTAGCTGAAGTATGTCTCTCCACCTGTTCATTTTTATGTGTTTTCACTTACATATGCTTTGACATTTTCTTCACATTTATATGTTAAATAAATGCAAGTATTTTTATTTATTTAAAATGTACTGTGTTCATCTTTTACAAAGAAAGTGAAGAAAATCCTTATACTTATAACATTTCTCAAAAAAACTACTTTTTACAATCATCAGTACTTGCAGTACTTGTGTTTGTTAAATCTATATCCACTTACTACATCCATCTATTTATTCATTTCCTGTACCACTTTTATCATTACTTGGTCAAAAGAGGCTGGCATCATCAGGGGCATCTCAGGTAGCCCCTCAAGATCTCAAGATGCTGGTCTGCTTATGGTTCCAAGGATTAATAAAATAACAATGGGAGGTCAAGCTTTTAGTTACAGGGCCCCTAAACTGTGGAATGGTCTGCCTGCTACTATAAGAGATGCCCCTTCGGTCTCAGCTTTTAAATCCCGGCTGAAGACTCACTACTTACTTCAGTTTAGCATATCCTGACTAGAGCTGCTGATTAACTGTACAGACTGCATCACTGTTGTTAGTCATTAGCACTAAAACATAAGTAGCATGATAGTTATAACTGGATACTAACCCTCACCTATTCTGTTTCTCTTCTCGGTACTCAAATGTGGCACTTGGTGCCACGGCCCATCTGCCAAGTTGTTTTGCCTGCCTAAGTTAAAGTCATCCCTGATGAAGGATCGCAGGAATCATGAGAAAGAGGGGTCCTTTCATCGGATTGGCTGACCCAGCTCTGTTTCAGCCGTGGAATGGCCAAATGGGGGAGGCAGCTTGATGGATGAGGTCTCCAGGAGTCTAAAATTATCCAAATCTTATTATGTGATATCATCTACTGTTAAATTCTGCTCCGTACTTCTAAAAAAATTTTATTTTTTATTTAGGATTTGTTCTGTTCTGTGTATTGTATTGTATTGACCCCCTTCTTTTGACACCCACTGCACGCCCAATCTACCTGGAAAGGGGTCTCTCTTTGAACTGCCTTTCCTAAGGTTTCTTCCATTTTTCCCTACTAGGTTTTTTTGGGAGTTTTTTCTTGTCTTCTTAGAGAGTCAAGGCTGGGGGGCTGTCAAGAGGCAGGGCTTGTTAAAGCCCATTGCGGCACTTCCTGTGTGATTTTGGGCTATACAAAAAAAATAAACTGTAGCACTAGGTGCAAAACAGGAAAAAAGTTTGGAAAGCTGCTTCATCAGATGGGACAGTCGCACACACTCTTGTTCACTCACTGTGGTGAAGTGCCTTAGGGTCCGTGGTTCTGTGTTTTTGGTATAAAATCAGTGCTCTCAGGCTTAGTTGGTGTCGTGTCACTCAGGTGTGCTTTGGGCGCAGCTAAAAGTTCTGAATGAGAGTAATTCTACGCCAGACCAGAGGGTGACTGTTTTCCTCTAGGGAGCACTAGCTCCCTGGCTGGAATAAGTTCTTTTGCAATTGCTACCTCTTAAGTAACCTGAAACTATATAGATATAATATTGAAAGGCGATACCTCTTCCATAGTGATACGTCAGTAAGAAATCACATAAGAGAAAATAACTTAGCTTTCTTTAATGATGATTTACGCGGCATAACAGACAAAAGAAAGCCAAATGGCAAGACAATTACCAAAGTGGAAGTTCGATGTATACAGTCTGCCATTTTTGTTGATGCGCTGGAAGGGTTTTCACAATCGGATGACGTTATCTCCCATCCGTCCTGGCTTCCCAGGTGTGGCGGGCAATGTTCCAAGGCTTTATACCCTTTCTCCATGTGCAGGCCCCTACATAGGTAAATCATGCCATTCCAAACAAGGCAAAGAGAGGATTCAATTTCATGCACGCAGAAATAGTACAATGCCCATTTTCGTGGTTGTCTCTTTCTCTCTTCAAATGCTTGCCTAGCAGTTCTAAATGCTGAGCCCCTCTGTGCTAAATCTGGCCTGTACATGTGAGTGGATTTTTAAAATATTTTTTATACAGAGCACAGTGACATTAAACTTAAATTCTTATTACAGTGATGGAGTTCAATGACTCTTTATCTCACTTCTCTGCAGACCAGTTACAGAAAATTCCTCTGGGCCCTGATGATGTCACTTCCAGTTCCGACCCTAATGACATCACTTCCGGTTCTGGGCACATTGATGATGTCAATTCTGGCCCCCAACCCTGACGACACCACTTCTGGTTCTGGTCCCATTGATGATGTAATTTCCTCTGCTTGCCTTTAAAACCGCCATTTTGACCATCTCAAATCAGTTCTATTCTAAACTCCAATCTGTACACTTCAGTACAATAATACATTTAATTTTGCAGCCAGGAAGTAATATACAGGTGGCGGCCCAAAACGTTTCTGTGGCTTTTATCGAGTTTGTAACAGTGGATGTATGCTACCACAAAGCTATGCATGTCTGGGTTGTTCAATGGGGAAATTGGCTGATTGTGTACTCATATGAAGACATGATCAATTCAGCCGGTTTCCTCATTGACAGCCAGCGGGTCACAATCAAGACACCTGCACACACACTAGGATAAAAGGAGCCTGAGATTAGATCAAAACAAGGTGAGAAGTAGAGATAGACATCAAGAGAAAGACAGAGGTGAAAAAGAGATAAAAGAAAAGTCAGGATCTTGGCAGGGCTGATGCAGCAAGAGGAGGCATGGCGGTCAGGGAAGAAGTCGTGTGAGGAGCAGTGGCACTCCAGGGGTGGAATCACTCTTGCTGAACATGGCTGAGAAGCAGGTGCAGCAGATTGCTCCGGGGAATGTCCCACATACATTTAGCAATGGGACAATGGCTCGTGGGATCCCTGCTGAGACTGAGGGATGGCTGTGGGGATATAAGATATTGAGGGTAGACCACACTTGCCAGTGGACAGCTCCTTCCACTGAGCAGATCCTAGGGTTTCATGACTATTGATGAGTATGCCAGTTGTGGGCAACCCGGCCATCACACTCACTCACTCAAATTCGAATGCTTTAGTGTAGCCTATCAATGTAATATAGAAAACAGAAACTCCACATGATCAATGGCAGAAAGTGAAAGCACAGAGCCAGAAACCACACCTGAAATCAAACCAATATCCCATGTAGCTGCTAGGCATCAATTTTAACCTCTGTACTGCCATGTTATCCTCATTATTAAATTACTTTAAATAATATTAATATTTTTATTTATTGTCTACAATGCATTTTAAATTGAAAAAGTGAGTGGTATTATAAAAGAATGACAAAATAAATCTTCGGCATCTCTGCTAAACAACTGAGGTTGTGCTTAATGAATAATTCAACCAATGCATTCATTAGTTCATTAGGACCCATTGGTACATTTAATCTCAGATCTCAGGTACTTTCATTAATATGGAGATTTTCAGCAATGAATCCTATACTAACTACTGGGCACATAATTTTAAAAGAGACTGGGTATGACATTTATAATCTTCCAGTGAATAAGCAACTTCAGTTCCAGATTTTTTTTTTTGTCTCCAAGCATAATTTATTGTTGTTGTGTGTAGGTGAGAACAAAGATTGGCATAGCTTGGCTAGTATTATTATAAATAATCTTCTTGCAGTTTCTGTTTTCTTTGTTGCAGATAACAGTATGTTTAAAGTATACACCATTTAATCTGCATTAAAGAGGAAACATGCCATTACTATGCAATAGCTTGTAAAAAGAATACCCTCACCATATTCATGGAGATGAGAAAAATAGCAGGAGGGGTTGAGAAAACTAAGCTGCTTGTGCTAACATGCTTTATTATTTAATTGAAGATTTCAAATGACAGATTTGTCACATTATTTAATTAGCCCTTACACGGTCTGCTTGTGAAATTAAAGGCAATGGATCATTAAGGACAAGCTCTGCATTAAGAAGGCCAGAGGCATTTCTTTTTCTGTATTTTTTTTTTTTTTAAAAGGGGACACGGATCCAGAGATACGCCACAAGAACAGCTAATAGAACTGTTAATATTTTGTACAGCATCCCCTACACTTCAACCGCAGCATAGTCAGTATTCAATCAAATGCAAGATGCATAGCAGCGCTTCACTTTTCTGCATGACTAACTCACAATTTACTTAACTTAAATATGTGAGCTTCTGTCTCTTTGCAAAATTTAAGAGAAACCCAACCGAGTGAACAGTTCTTAAAAATGTGTGTGCTTCATTTATAACTTAAAGAATTTCAGTTACTTTTTAAAAGTGGCCATTGAACATTTATACGTTTAGCTTCTTATAATGGCACAGTAGAATGTAATCTGTTTTTATACCAGTTTCTCTTCTTGTACCAGACAAAACGCTAAATCAACTTTGTACAGCCTTCTGAATGCAGCAGTTTAGTTCCATTGCTTTCTATGTCCTCCAAATTAGCCTCACACAATGGTAAGATAAGATGAGATCAGCTAAAAACTGGATACTCAGCCATGAAAAGGCAAAGAATTGGACTCCTTATTTCTGAATCATTATGTGATTCTAAGTTTAAGCATTTAGTTTGTAAAGGTAAAAATTAAAGGCTACAACAATCAAAATCAGTAAAGGTTTGAATTCTTTGTTTACTGCGCCTGGATTCCCAAGAGCAGGCTGATCATGCCCATGGGTGACTTGCTGTTGCTCCTTAACAGAGAGCTGATCATACTTTTAGCATACAGCAAATGGACACCTGATAGTTTAGAGCTGCACGGTATTTCACTCAGAAATAGATTGTGCCAGGAGGGGTAGATTAATTAAAAGGCCTCTTGCTGTCACAGGCCCCTGGGTACTGCCCCAGAAGGCCCTGATGGTAGATTCACCTTTGCCTCTTCTTTACAGTATATTCATACATTTGCTGTGAATTTGAAATTGGTGATAGTGTTGTTAATCGGATGTATCAGAAGTATCCTGTAACTGAGTACTTTTATGTATACAATATTTGTTATTTTTTACTGTGGTTAATATTATTAGTTCACTGGAGCTTCTTATTTTTAAATATGGTACACACAATTGCCCATGAGTAAAACACTGGAGCCGATGATCTATTCTTGCTTTTCCTACTGACCGACTTTAGCTTTTCTTGATTGTCATTGGAAAAGTTTACAAGAAACTGTACTATTTTAAAGTTAATTAAACTCATAATTAGTAAGAATAGTGTAATTTTTCAGGTATAAATATAATTGTGTCCTTTAAAAATTGTATGATTAATCAGATATAAATATAATGCTTTGATCTATCTATCTATCTAGTATCGTTACATAGATTTGGAAGGTTTAGTTTAAACGAAATACACACTGAATTATGGTTTACTTTAACTTATTACATAAGCGACATTTACAGGTTTCACATTTACATGGCTATGCAGTGAAATAGACATTTTAAGCATTGTACAGAAGAGAATAGATGAAAATAAATAATGTTGTGAACTATGAATAATGTCTACCTCTTTCTGTGGGGGAATCCTTTACTGAGCTCTGCAAGCATTTAAACTGACCAAGGCATATCGGGGCTCATGGCTTGTGTTGTACCCGTGGGCTAGAAGTGGGCCAGTATGCTGTACCGACACTTCACTGTGAACTGGAACATATCTGCACTTTGTAGTCTGACCTGCAAGGGAACACCTCGGTTCTCTGCAATACTGCATGCTTTTCACCATCAATTTCACCACCATTCTCCAATCCCCCTTCCGCCCATTCTCTCTCCCCATATGATGTGTATAAGTTTTCTCAGCAGTTCAAGGGGGACAGCATTGCCACATTCCATGGAATTTGTATATATTTTATGTAGCATTGTGAGGGGAAAAAAATTACAACAGAATAGGGAGTACTGTGTATACCCAAAGACACAACTTGCTAAGCACATCTTCATTCAGATTATGGAACTTTTGTCCTTCCCCTTCTCTTCTTGTAGCGGCCTTCATTTTCAAAAAGCAGCAGCCCCACTTCTCTGTTATAATCACTTATCTTTTTTTTCAGTGGTCAGATGAAAAAAGGATGCAGTTCCTCAGAACAGCCTTCTTGCTACAGTATTATCACTGACAAATATCAGCAAATCACCAAAATTCAATCAAATCAATCAAAGAATTTTTGGGATTTTGGAGTATTTAGTTTTTCAATTGTGGGGTAGTTTCCCCTAAATATTGATATATCAAAATGTCCTAGATGATACCTAGTGCTCTAGATTTATCATCCTGCCAAATGTTAGCTTTTTAACTTAATGTTAATTCAAACATCATTAAACAATACAGCTGCAGACAAAAATGAACAAAAGCTCAGAGTTTAATGGGATCTACCTCAAGCTAACAGTAGGCTGCATAGTATGGATGAAAATTGTTCAAATAAGCATAAAAAAGCTAGGACTACCTTAAAACAAAAATATTATTAAAAATTGAAAAACATTAACCCTCAACTGGTTCATCTATTGCCTGTTACTAAATAATCTTTAAAATCTTGCTCTTACCTATTGGAAATGCTCAATAAAAAATAAATCACAGGGACAAGATAGCAAACTGCGTGAAAATAAAACCAAGTAGACAATGTAAGTTGAATGGATATTTACTGCAGTTTGGCCCCACTTGAAGACTGAAGTAAGCAACTAGAACCATTACACCTTCTTCAGTGGTCCTTTGTAGCTCAGGCTGGCTTTAAAGAGTGGTAAGTCGGGCTGGAGTTTGGTTCACTGCTCCTCTTCTGGGTCTTGGTCTGCCTGGCTGGAGACAGACTAGACAAACATGTCTCGTCAATGTCCTTCACCAGTGCACCCCTAAAATTGGTCGTTGTTGGAGTCATTTTATGCTCACGTATTTTACAACTGAAAAACTCAAAAATACTCTACCTGCCTGTGGTTAAACAGCCAAGATTTTGTGAAATAAATACAATTTAAACACCTACCTTACTATCTAATATGTGATTTATGCGTTTCCTCCACTAGGACTGTCTGTTCAGTACAGGGGGTGCTCAGGTTACAACACAGTTCCGTTCCCACAACAGTGATGTAACCCGAATTTTGGTGTAAGTCGAAGCACACCGTAGCCTAAGTCACTTACCTATCATAACACATTTGCAAAATCATAATTTAGAACATAAAAACACAACTAAGCCACAGAAAAAGGAAAAGGACATACTATAAATATACTGTACTGTACGCTGTACTTTAGTAACAGAAAAATGAGTGTAAAAAAAATCCTTACCTTTATTCCTTCTTACGTATCAATTTTTTTAAAGTTTTTAAGGGAGTGAGCGTTGTAAACTCGAAACATTGTATGTCGAGACGTTGTAACCCGAGGACCCCCTGTAATTCCCGTAGGTCACAGTGATAATTCTATTTGTGTCATAGTTGTGCCTTATGCAACTGCTTCATTTAACTTTCTTTAAGCTTTCTCACCTATAAGAATTATCCACAAATAACTTTTCTTTTTCTTTCTTTACAAATTTGCAAGTTAATCTTCTGCCCTCTGTAGCACTAAGGGAAGATGGATCAGATTCGAAAACCAGTTTGCACTGCACAGATGAACCAATTGTTAGGCTAGTAGGGCTTAGTCATAATTTATTAGGTCTATTTAAAAAGCAAGGCCACTAAACAAAACAAACTTCTATAAATAATACTTGAAATGCACTGCTAGGTGACAGACCCTTAAAGGAGTGCCCCTTGCTAACAAACTTACTTTTATGCCAATTTTTATAACAAACAAGATGTTTTGTTGTAGGCGTCCATTGTCTAGCTAGCAAGGAAGCACAGAAGCTGAAAAATGACAGTCATGCTCTCTGTTTTCTTAAGCTTTTATTTTTATTCATTTATTTATTTTTAATTGATTTGTTAACTTTATAAAGTTCTACCTAGAGTGTGCATATTTCTGTAATTGCTTCTGCAATGCATCTTTCTATATATTTCTGTAGTACTAGGGTGTTGTACCGTGTTAGCCATTATGAATGTAGAGAAAAGCCAAGCAAAATGACACCTTTTATTGGCTAACTAGAAAGATTACAATATGCAAGCTTTCGAGGCAACTCAGGCCCCTTCTTCAGGCAAGATCTTGCCTGAAGAAGGGGCCTGAGTTGCCTCGAAAGCTTGCATATTGTAATCTTTCTAGTTAGCCAATAAAAGGTGTCATTTTGCTTGGCTTTTCTCTATATATTTCTGGTCATTTTTCTTCTATCTTTGCAATGTACTTTGCTTTATATAACATTTTCCAATAGTTCTTGTAGTGTAATGCATAATGTAAAAGCTAAATTAGTTCAAATTAAATGTACGATAATTTCCCTTTTGTAACTAGTCAATTTTCTTGTACTACTTGGGCTGTAGCATTTTGATTGAATTTTATAAGTTGCATTACAACCATGAAAAGGCTTATTTAATATAAAGCAACTATATTAAACACAAAAATGTAACTCAAAGTAATAGTCTCATGTAGGTTGAAAAACACACTATATAGAGCCCCATTATTCCTTGCATTATTTGCAGTATGTTAATTATTTTTCCAGTGAAAATATTTATCTTACAACTAATTTGCACGCTGATTTTTTTAACATGTGACAGCTGGAATAAAGGCAAACATGCTAATGGTCCAGCAATCAGTGCACAGTGCTCAAATGACTGGAAAATTATTTGAAAAATGATAGCATAGTGCAGTATTAAAAATGTATTAATTTTGATGTTTGTTTCATTTTATGCAAACTAAACACTAGCTTCCTTCTTATACTAAAGAGCAAATTATGTGTAACAGCATCTATACAAGTATACTAAAACTAATTACTTGACTGAAAGTATTCTAAGATTATATTTAACTAGTTTCAGGCTGATTACCTACAGAATTGCACCATATTGCGCTGGCTGTACACTCAAGGGAAACCGGAATAAACCAGCTGTGGCTGGATTGCCTCAGGTCCATTGCATTACAATTAAACACACACATACACACATATGTATGCTGATAGACAGTATGCATATGCTGCTAGATAAGGGAAAGACTGAACAACTGAACTAAATGTGTTTAATTGTATCAAAGAGCATTCTTTTGGCAAGCAGTTAATACTGTTTTAACAAGTAAAAATGAAATGTAATCAAAATTTCCTAAATTACAATCTTAGCATGTGTATCTTAAATACCTTTAGCATTATAATGACACCACTAGCCTTGCAGATTTTTATTTCTTTAAATAATATCCATTTGTTTTCAGTTTAACTTCTTTTTCTATGTTTGCTACTTACCCTATTGAAAAACTGTTGACTTTGTTTCTTTTTTTAATAAATAATTAAAAGCAGTTAGATGAACAGTTTTTATGGACAGAACAGTAGGTCAGTGAATAACTCTGCTTCATGGTCCCAGCATGCACATTCTCAGTGAGTCTGACTGAGTTTTTCTTTGGATATTCTGTGTCTCCTTCTATGACCTCAAAGACGTGCAGGTTAGGTTAGTTGGCAACTCAAAATTGGCCCCACTGTGGATGTGGATGTCTGTAATGGACTTGCGCACAATGCTCTTTGTATCCAGTCCTGCCAGTACAGGCTTATATCCCTATCAACCCTGAATTGGAATCAGTGAGTGTTTTACATTTACAATACTAATTCAGATAATTCTGCTTTAAGTAGGATATGAACCACAGTCAAACATGCAAGATCAGGTAGAAATATTACCATTAAATGAAATCTACAAAATATTTTATATAGTTTACTTTTTAAAGACCTCCCCAGCACAGGCTGACCGAATTACTCCAGCTGGAGAGTGCTTTGTTACGTTTTTCTTTTGTACAAACTCCAGTGATCCAAACCACAGCCAGTGGTGGAATGTTTTTCCGAATACTGCAACATCAGTCTAGACATTGGCAGTGCTCACAGGTTACACTTTTGGTAATCAATCTTCAGACAATCAGAGGATGAGATAGAATTTGGCAACAGATAAAGATTATTACACACACATTCAAAACTTTTATGCAAGAGTTTATATAAGTTATTTCAGCAACCTTTTAATTTATTCGCCATAGACCAAGATTGCCATATTAATTTAACATAATGTATATGTTATACATCAAAACTCTTGGTCAATGGTTTATATAGCAGTGTATGAAGGATGCATTAACTTTTTCAACTGACAGATTTCAGGTAAACAGCTGAGGCCAGAAAGAATTGTCAAGCTGCACAGGAGTGAAGTGTATTCTGGGAAATCTGAAACGCAAAACAGGACCTCTGAATTTTTGTTTTTGTATAGCCAGTCTATTTGCAGCTTAGTGTAGCTTTTGATTCCCATTGAAAAGTGACCTTGAGTGGGGTAATGTCTTAGTAACGTTCCTGTGTTTTAAGAATCTGCCTGCTCTTCTAATCGGGAAATAAACAGTTATGTTTAATTTAAGCAAGTGGCTGCCTTCAGTTCAGTATTTAGTCGAATTTTAGTTCAGTTGGTGTTTTCTTATAAGAACTGATGTGTTTAGTTGCTGTCTTTCAGACATTCTCCTTAGCTGATGGGCACTTTTCAAGGACCTCTGTCTCCAGCAAGAAATCTTTCTTTTTGCTTTTCAACTAAGGATGTACAGTATAATCATTAACAAAGGAACTGGGCAATCTGAGAGCTGTCATCTGGGACTGAATAAAGACTGCATGAACCCACCCAGGTTTTATGTTTCTTTGTATTGCTTATATTTGCTGCTATTGGTTATTATGTAACTAAACATTATTTTTTTTATGAAAGCTTAAACTCAAAGTCTGTGTGATTTCTGATTGTTAGCATAGCTGAGAAGTTAAGATTGTTCATTCCTTGTCTAGCTGCGGTCCCTTAAGGACACAAAAAATGCTTTGTGTAGTCTTCTATTGGTGGTAAAACTGGGGTGAAGTAAAGGGGTAAAAATAAAAGACAGTCCCTGTCAGTGAGCACTCTGCCATTAGAGACCCTTAGGGTTGAATACATATGCAATATGGACTGTGAGACAGGTGAGAGGTTACAGATAACAAATACATAGCTGGGTTTGTATTTATTCCTGTCACCCATTAAGAAAACAACCCAAGAGGTTAGTTAGTACCTTTTGTGTTAGGTGTGCATCACAGTGATCTGATAACACAATTAAACAAGTGGTAAACTGTGTGTATCAATGAACCAGAAATTTCATAACAAACAACTTAGCAAAATTAACAAAAACAGTGGTTTTATACAAACTTCAGAAAGGGATCACCAATTCTTTCACTATGCAATAAAAGCTGGTGTGTGCTAATCATCACAGTATGCCAAAATGTTTCATACATTGTTAACATTAGAAAGATGATTTTTATTAAACACATAATCCATTTTTCTTGTTAAATTGGACATTGTTTCAGTTTTCATAATCTTATTTATGTTTAATGTTAATTTTGATTGTGTTGCCACCACTATTTCTTTTCATCAGTTCTGGCTTTGGCCTCATAGTTTTTGGCAGCACTGCTCCATTTCCATCATGTGGTTACAGACAGCTGAATTATGTTATCTCATCATACTGAGAGTATAAAACGTAGTGCTTTCCTGATTCTCAGAATCCACATTTCAGGATTGTTTTCAAAAGACTTTTGTGTGCTTAATTATTCAAACACTTGCAGTTTCACTTTGTGTTGTTTTTGACTATGATTTTTGTTTTGCGCATTGAGCTTTAGCATTTTGATTTTTACATTTTTGATTATAACCCATTTAGACCGTGTTTTGGCTTGATTTGTTCTCATCTTCTGGGCATGCTGCTCTTGTGGTCTGACATTTGCTATTGAAAGAAGAGTGTATAATTTAGTGAAGTTTATTAATGGTGAAATTGATGCCCAGCTCCACAAAACACCACATTCTGTGTAATAGACATGTTACTTTAATAACATGGGAACATACATGAAGGAAGTAGTAACAGAAAAAAATGGGGCTTGGCTCACTCATTTTCCTTCTAAAATATAAACACCCTCACCTTTCTTTCAACTGAAATTGTTTAATGAACAAAATGTTTCTAATCGAGGATAATGCACTAAGTAGCAAATGATAATGATAATGCCCCTTAAAAAGTGTTCACAAAAGAGAGGGGATTCCACTTCTAGGAGCTGAGCACTCTGGCATGTTGTATAGAGAGACAGCTATTGGAGGATTTAATCACACAGTGTAAGAACAGATGAAACTGGCAGGGAACTATCGATATTCCACATGCACTCTAGAGGCTAAGTGATCTAAAAAATGACAGAAAAACACCAAGAGTTCCTAACCCTTTTCTGGGATTCAGAGTGAGCAATAATTCAAGATGTAAGATTCTTTATTTGCCTTTTGCACAAGTGTACATAGGAAATTCCAACTCGATCTGTCCAGTCAGATACGGTACATGAAACAAAACACAGATGAGCCATACACAATACACAATTAAACAAGTGCAAAACAGTAGAAATACAATACAGAAACACTTGCAAGACTCAACAGTGCATACAAGTTATACTTAATTTAAAAAAAAAATTTAAACCACGTAAAGCTAAAAGGTCCCAATGCAATGCAATGTAATATGCAGGTTTACTGTTATTATAAGAGTACTAGCCATGCTAACTGTCAAAGACAAATAATAGAATAATTAAAAAATATTTGCTATCTCTTGCCCTACGTGTACCTTCAGCGCCTTTCCACAGTAACCGCGTGTGTCTGAACCTTTCTTGACTGACGCTTCCTGTCTGGAGCATATGCTGGTCAAGCCTGCTTCTCAGACTCTGTCGTTATTTTTGAGGTGCTTTTCTCACCTGTTGTCTGGTTTTAATAGTTCTATCTTTGAAAGTCATTCTCTCAGTGTGCCTCTTATTCCTTTTCTCTTCCTTGTATTTCTCACATTGACACTTCCTGTTTCAATTGCGTTACCAAAGCCAAACTGACCAATCAGATTTTTCTGAGGGACTGGGCACAAACACAGACGTTAATGTTTTATTATATATCAGATAGGTAATCACAAATAAAAAACAGTTCTAATGGGAATGCTTGGTGGAGGGATAAGGTGCTCTGCTGACAGCTGAATGTGAGCTTTGATGTACAGTTTTCTTATTCTAGCTCTGGCACAAATTATTAAGAAGGTGGACAGCAGAAGGGTAAAAACTGTTCTTATACCAAGTGGTGCTGCCTTTGATACTGAAATACCTACACCTGACCTCAGTTTGGAAAACAGACTGTGCCCAGGGTCACGCAGACTTGAGTCAGTCAGTCATATTTCTGGACTTTATAAGCACTCTGTTGTGGGAAGAATAAAGCCACTGATACCCTGTACCTGCTTCACCACCCTTTGTAGTGATGTCTTCTCTGGGACTCTGGTGTTAGCATGCCAGACTGTGATCCTTCCTGTCAGTGTTCTCACAATAGTGCTGCAGTAGATGTTCACCAGTATACCACACTTTCTCAAATGCCTGAAGAAAATTGTTTTTTTTTGATGATAGTGGTGTTTTGTGACCAATTTAGTTTCTTTGAGATATGGAGACTGATGAATCTGAAACTACACACTTTTTCCACCACTGCCCCATCAATGCAGACTGGTGAGTGGTTCACTTCTGTCCTCTTGAAGTCCCGAAGTTTTGTTTATGTTCAATGTTAAGTTATTGCTGCTATACCAGTTAGCTAGAATGTTGCTTTCGTAACGGAATGGATTTCATTGTTGTTCTTAATGAAACCGATGATGTGGTGTTGTCTGCAAATATAATTTTATGGTTAGTGTCATATCTGGCTGTATAATCATCAGTAAATAGTGATTATAATTTTTGGTTCAGACTGCAATCTTGTCATACTCCAGTATTCAGTATCAGATGTGATGATGTTTTATTAACAGTCCTAACTATCTGAATTCTACATGTTAAAAAGTACAGTATCCAGTTACAGAAAGAACTATGCAGGTTCAGGGTTTTAAAAACTATTTGACAGGGATGATGGTATTAAAGGCAGAGCTGTAGTCAATAAATACAGTAATACACAAACATATGTGCTCTGATTATTTAGGTGAAAAAGAGCAGTGTGGAGGCTCTGTGATACAACATCATCCACAGATCTGTTTAGCTGATAAGCAAACTGTAGAGGGTCCAGAGAGACAAGAATGATACTGTTGATGTATGACAGCTGGCCAAACACAGGTTCAAACAAAGCTGGAACAAATCACAAATGTTTGGGATGCCATCCATGTAATCCCTTTTAATTGTCACAAATCTCTCAATAACCTTAAGCAGGTGTCGTCTGGTAACACTTAACATAAGGCAACCGGGAACAAAACAGAAAATAACTTCAGCGTTTAGTTTTAGCAGATAAAACAACGGAAGGCTTTCCTAGAGCTTTCACTCTTCAGAACTGGTCTCATCAAAAGACAAATTAGTGGAGGCTCCCGGTCTTTCTATAATGGGAGGACCAGTAGAGGCGGAGCTAATTTCCTTCATTGGGAGGTTTCTGGGAACTGTGGGGAGAAAAGGAAACAAAGTTAGCGACAGCGCCCCCTCTCGCCCTGGTGGGTTACCGTTTACCTCGAATGAGCCATCAAGGAGATCCTCGGATGCACATGTGTGACACAACATGAGGTTTTGCAAACATTTCATGGCCACTCAAGTGAGGGCAACAGGGCAGTAATCATTCAGTATTTAACTCTGGGATTTTTTTGTACATGAGAACAATGGTGGTCTTTTTGACAACCTGTGGGATTGTTGCTTGTTTTAGGGATTAATTGAAGATTTTGGTGAAAACTCCTGTCAGCTGTAAGGCACAGATATTTGGCACCCGTGGATGTAATCCCTCTGGTCCTGCTGCTTTGTGAGGGTTAACCTACTGGGGAGCCTTACCAACATCATGCTCTGTTAATGGAAGCGAAAATTCACCTGGTGGCTCTTTCCATGTTTTGAATTTCAAAGTAAGCACTTTGTTAAAATTATCAGGTAATGAGGCATCGGCAGTAAGAATAGCTGTCATGGGGCTTTTGTAGTTTGTTTAAGCCTGCATGCATCATCACATGTGCCTTGAATAAGTATTACTGTATTGCAGCTTAAGTTTGGCACTGCAGACTCTTTTAGCTTGCCTAGTAGCCATTTCTAGTACATATCTTGATAATTTGTACAGGTCCTTATCACCAGAGATGAAGGCTATCCTCCAGTCTCTGAGTTTGTCCTGTATATCCCTGTAATATCCCTTAAATAAGTCCCAGTTTGTTCCTTGAAAACAGTCCTTTAAGTGCTTGTCTGCCCCAGTTGGCCACTGCTGAACTTTTTAACAATGATTAGCTGTGCCCATAATTGCTGTTGATAAACAGGCCACAGTAGGATGGAAGTGTGGTCAGACTTGCCAAAGTGTCGTTTAAGACACGTAGGCACTAGCAGTAGTTGCGTAGCATTGATCCAACGTGTTATTTTCTTGTATCGAAAATTATATTTGCTGATAGTATTCTGGGAGAAATTTCTTGAGACTGCAAAGGTTAAAATCTCCTGTAATGACTGAAACAGCACTTGGGAATTTGACAAAGATCTGCATGACTAAAAAGGCCTCACGGTTGGAAGGTGACCACACAAAGTTCCTACTTGGAGAAGTTGTGACCAGTTTTTCTCAGTTAAGGGTGAGGTTAGAGAGTACCCATCTGGCTGGTATTAAAAGGAGACACAACAAAGTGAAAGAGTTGGGGTACCACCTTGGTGACCCTGTATAATTTGAAGGAATACATAATAGCGTAGTACACAACAATTTATAGAGACATCTTTCCAGACACAAGTCCAGAACAGAACTGAGAACAAGATGACCGATTCCCAATTATATAGTCACCTGGCAGAAAGGGGGCGGGTTCAGGAGGGCAAACAAAGGAAGTGACATCAGCAGTGGAGTGGCTGTCAGTCTTCTGTTCTGCAGAGGGAGGAAGAGAGAAGGCCTGGTAATTACCATCACCTGAGCCCATTAGTTCTCTCCCTTGTGCATGCTTGACACAGATAAGGAGCATTTATACAGGCATTAATAAGACAGTGGAATTTCTTTGGAAATCTTTGAAAAGGAAAGCCTTAAAAAAAGCAACACTAATTAATTAGCATCAGGAGTTTTCTTTTGTACACCTAATTCTGTCACAACCACCCTTTTGATGTGTTTCCATGTTTTTTTTTTTTGCTTTTTTTAAGCACACATTGCTAAAGAAGGAGAGTGGAACATATGATGTTCTACATGCCTACATTTTTTTAAATATAAACAGCACACTTAGAATTTTTTTTTCTCTCTTTAAAATTCAGAGCAATGCAGCACTGTGATGCTGCTCAGGCATTTTATAGGTGGGTTCTTAATGCAGTATGTGTTTTTCTAACCTTGTCTCATCACCAATGCCTTTGAGGTTGAGGGGGGAGGGATAGTCTCCTGGCCATCTGCATACCAGGATTTTTAACCCCAAAACAGAGGATGAAGGGGGAATGAAGATCACCTGACAGAGGATAGTAGCTGATGGCTGGGGATTTTATGACTCAACATTGGAAGAAACACTGTGGAGGCAGAGACAAAAATCTTGAAAAGTCACTGCAGCAGAAACAAGCCATATTTTGGTTTACTCACCTGCTTGTGAAACTGACTGCAATCTGCCTTTCTCTGTGCTGTGTAAATGATCGTCAAGTCAGAGGCACATAGAATCAAAACAGAAGCTTTTATTTTCTTCTCCAAGAAACTTTCCAAAACAAAAGGAAAAAAAAGGAACAGTGGCTTCTCCCCTATGCCCCCACAGCGTCCACCATGCTTCTCTCCTTTTATTTACACAAAAAACACATTGAATATAAAACTATTTACAAAAAAATTACTTAAATTTTTCCAGAGAGAACTATTTACAACACACATAGCTTTATACAAAAAAAATCATAATTTTATAATTATATATTCTTAACAAAAAAAATTTAAAAAGTATAGCATACCTTTCCAAAACAAAAGGAATAAAAAGGAACAGCATCACATAAGCAGCTTCTCCCCTATGCCTATTAAATGATAAATTAAATAAATTACAAATTATTATACAAAATAAATGATATAAAAATCAGGGAAAGCCTAGGGACAGCTGAAACCACAACATACCCCCAACAGTGTCAACTGCGCTTCTGGCGGCAGAGCCAAAAAATATGGTGCATGCAGGTTGTGAGGTGTAATGCCAATTAACGCCCGTACTACAACAGATTATATTGTCAGTATGTTATTAACTACAGGCAGTCCCTGGGTTATGTACAAGATAGGGACTGTAGGTTTGTTCTTAAGTTGAATTTGTATGTAAGTCGGAACAGGTACATTATTTTAATAAATGTTTTTGTTGACCGACTGTAACCAAGTACTCTGCTCTCTCTGACCTTTTTATTATTTCTACTTTATTTTCCATGGTGATGGTTTTTCTCTTCTGTACTGTATCACCAACACTTGCATTAATGTTTTTCCAGAATCAAAAGAAACCCATAGATATCAGGTTCACCAATTACACCCTGGTCAATTAAAATAACTTCATATCTTATGTCACACATGCACGTCAAAGAATCACCTTCCGCGCTTATCCAAGGTATTTAATACTAACCTAGGGTGAAAAGGTGCACTATTGCATGTCGTCTTCTTTCCCCACAGTGTTGAAACCAAGGAAGCAAAATGACAGCCATAAAACCCAACCGCAATGGAAAGAGGCATCACTTAGAGATCTGGGCAAACTACTGGATGAAGCTCCAGCAAAATGAAAGCAACTGAAAGAGAAAACCTTTTTGTGAGCAGCCAGGAGTGGCTATACCTGATTGGGACTCTCTTCTGTTCATTTTGTCATCCATCAAGCGACTTTTTTGTTGTTAGGTTATATTAAATGGGGATGACCTCAACTTTTATTCTGCATGCTCCTTCCACTTGCCCAACCACATTTACTAAAAGAGGCTAGTATTTTTCGTAAGACTTTCGTTATTGCTTAGGATGCCTGGGATTGGATTCATAGTTCTATGTATGGAACAGGTAGTATTTACAGTTAACTAATGTCATTATTATCAAATATATTTTACTCTCGCACATTTATATTTTTGTAAGAAAGTGTAGGGATCTCTGTTTCAGCCATGCCTAGCTCAGCATCTTCCTTCTCTTCTTAATACAATTAATTTCAGATTGCAACGATCCCTGTCTCTCTATTGCTGTTGGAAGCATAATCTAAACTCCAGGGATAATGAAAAGTAAACATTCTAAAAAGAAAGAGCAAAACTTACATTGTAAATGCACAAGAGAATAATAATTTTACACAAAGGTATTCTACAGTATGTTTAGCACAAAGCTCACATTTGATTTAATTCAAGACTCAAATGTAGTTTTCACTTTCTAAAAATGGTAAGATTATCACTTCTAAAATTTTACAGACCTATCAAGTTTATAAAACAGCATTGCATTTTTATAGTCATTGTGGGCAACTACACAAAATTGTTAAAGAGAATGATTGTCACTTACGACCTAATAAAGTCAAGTATTATTGAAGAATGAATGTTGTTTTACAATAGAGAATCTCAAAGCTTTTTTAACTTTTTAAATTTGAAATTAATAAGATTTTAATTGTGACATATTGCAACTGTTTTAATTACAAAGGCCATCTGTGAATTTAAGTAACAATGATTTGGCAATAAAATGTCCACTTCTTACCAGAAACCACACACCTCTTACACCCTTTGCATTTGCACATGCTTTAAGCATGTGGAAAAAATGAACAGCTCAGAGAACCTGAGCCAATAACGAAATCTGGTTTTACACTACTTGTTATTCTCTATCATACCCCAAAATACAACGGGTCTTTCTTGTCTGATCTGACTGAATTATTGACCTACTTATGTTCAGTCATTCTTTTTGGTGATTTCAAGATCCATATTGACATTCCTATGTGTAAATTGAGAAATGAATTTTTGTTCTTGCTGGACTGTTTTGACTCTTTTGATTTTCCTACCCACTCTGGGGAACACATATTAGACCTGATCTGTACATCTGGCTTATCTGTTGGCAACACTTAAAGTAGTGATTTGGGCCTTTCTTACCATAAAGCAGTACTTTTCATTCTCTCATTACCTCTCCCTCCTCTTATCTGTAAACATCAAATTTCTTTTAGAAACCTTAAAAATATCTGTTCCTCTATCCTTGCTGGATCCATTTCTGATCCTTTTTTGTCTTCCCCTATTCCATCCGCACTAGATAGTCTTGTTGACTGTTATAACTCAGCGCTTTATTCAACACTAGATAAATATGCTCCATTAAAACATAAGTAGGATTCCTTTAAGCGTTCAGTTCCATGGCACAATTCAGAATTACAGTCTATGAGGGCTGCTGGCCAACACCTTGAGAGAATGTCACGTAAGACTGGCCTCACTGTGAACATCCAGACTTTCTCTGATCATCAAACAGCTTACAGGGATGTACTAACTTCAGCCAAGAGCATGCATTATGGCAGAATAATAGAAAGTGGCCATGATAACCTGTACTTAATAAACTACTTCAACCTGCAATTGGTCCAACTGCCTCCTCTACTGACGTCTGTGAAAAATTCCTCCACTTCTTCTGTAATAAAATTAAAAAGCTAAATAATTCAACTAACATAAATCCATCATACATTTACATCTTCCCATGTCTTCCTACTCCATCCAGCTCCTTTTCTACATTTTCACCAGTGACATTTGCTTTTGTTAATGACCTGCTTTGTAAGATGAGCCTGACTACTTGTGTACAGAGCTCCAACCCTACCACACTTCTTAAATCCTGCTTTCATGCCATAATCACGCCTGTTACAATAATAATAAATGCATCCCTTGACACTGGCTTTGTGCTGTTGATGCTGACAATCTTAATAATTTTTGGCCTATTTCTCACTTACCTTTTCAATCAAAAGTTCTTGAGTTTGTTGCATCCTCCCAACTCACCAATTACTTAACTTCTAATAATTTGATTGAACCCTTTCAGTCTGATTTCAGAGTGCTGCAAAGCTGTGAATCTGCTCTGCTAGGGTAACAGATTATTTGTTTGTGACAGCAGACTCTGGACAAACCAGCATATTAATTCTGTTAGACCTCGGTGCAGCATTTGACACTGTCAAACATGACATTCTACTGTCTAAAATGGAGAACATTCTGGGTATCTCTAGAACTATCATCCAATGGTGTAAGTCCTATCTGACTGACAGGCAAGATTTTTTTGATCTTGGCAACAGCAGATCCAGCTCTGCGCCAGTCATACAAGGGGTTGTTCAGGGCTCTGTCCTCGGCTCTCTGCTCTTCTGTATCTATATGCTTCCTCTTGGCCAAATTATTTGTAGCTTTGGACTGGGTTATATTTTTTATGCAGATGATACTCATCTATATTTCAAAAAACTGTTTCATCAGAGCTTTCTCAGCTCACAACTTGCCTCAGTGAAATTAAAACCTGGATAGAACATAACTCTTTAAAATTGGCTGTAAACCGCTACTTAAGAAAACTAGCTCTTATTCAGTCACTCTTGGCGATGATCTCATCAGACCTTCAACTAATGAATCCCTTTCTTATTCTGCTAACATAAACTGCATTAAGAAACTTTTCTACTTCCACCTCCGTAACATATCCCATGTTCACTTATTCCTCTCCTTTTCTAATGCCGAGAAATGTGTTTATGCTTTTATCACATCCCACATCAATTATTGTAACTTATTACTGGCGGATGGCTCTTCAAAACTTATATCACAGCTCCAGTTGATTCAAAACGCTGCTACAAGAGTCCTTATACAAACCAGTAACACTGAGCACATCACACCCATCCTGCTCCACATTCACTGGCTCCCTGTGTCTTACAGGATTGAATATAAGATTCTAGTATTAACCTACAAAGCTTTAAATGGCCTTGCACTAGACTACATCAGTGATCTTCTCCTTCACTATACTCCTGTTTGCCCACTAAGATCCTCTGAGTTGGGCAATTTGTGGTCCTCACAATAACCTGCACTCTGTGAGTGACAGAGCCTTTAGCTGTATAGTGCCCAGAGTCTGGAAAGACCTCCTGAAAGTAATGAGATCAACTGAATCAATTTATTCCTTTAAAAAAAACAACTTAAAACTAATCTGTTCTTCTTTCAGTTTACCTCTCTGTCCAGATGCTCAGGATAATTTATATGTGTGTTATATTATAAATTATGTTATTTGTTCAAGCTTTTCTTCTAGTATTGAATTTAGTTTTTTACTCTGGTTTACTGTATTTTATTCTGTGTAATGCTTTGTATGTCCTGTATTTATCTGTTTTAGTGTTCTATGCAGAAAATATTTGGATCCAATGTTATATATACCCTGCTGTTCTTTCTGAGACTCTGTGAAGCACCTTGAGCGTGGGAAAGGTACTATATAAATAAAATGTATTATTATTATTTGCTATTAAGAATGATTTAGCTCTATGCATATAGAATGATTGTGTAAAATTATCAACAATAACAGAAAACCATAAAGCCCCCTATTGCAAAGAAAATCTCAACCAATGAAAACTATAAAATACATTGCCAATAAAAAGTGACCCCCCTTAGAAGTTTTTACATTATATTATTATTCAACATTAGACTTTAGGCACTGCAAAAATGCATCTATTACTCATTTACTCTTAAGTAGCAAGACCTAGAACTCCAGGTCAGCCAAGTGAAGTCTCTCTTCTTGTGCTGATGACACTTATAAAGCATCAGTAAAGTGGCAATGCAACCTACTAAAACAACTTCACTTTGGAACAGTCAGAGGTACCTTAAATGAAACATATCTCTCTTAATAGTTCATACTTAAATATAAGACCTGTGAATCCTTCATATTAAGCAGCAAATTTACCAATATATCAAAAGCCCTCAATATGCCACACTGCACAGAGATGAATCTATATATACTGATGTTTTATAAGCACAATGAAGACCAAAAGAAGACTTTATTATGGTCTTGTTACATAACAGTAAATGAGTAATAGATGAATTTTTGCAATACCTAAACTAAAGTGCTACCAAACATTTAATCACAATGATTTTAATTTGTTTGTTTTTTTTGTTTTTTGTTTTTTTTTTAACTTTGAACAACAAAAACAGACTCTTTAATGTAACCTACACAATGAAGACAAAAAAAACAAAACAAGCACCTCTATAAAATGATGACTGAAAAGTACAAGTCGCAGGATGGAGACAAAAATATCCAATTCATGGAGTTGCCTGGAGTGTTCTCATTGTGTAGGCCATGATACTGACTCACCACAAGCTGGACCTTCCACATCAAATGCATTTAAACCACCATCAGTTGAAATCCCAGACAGACTGAAAGAGCTTCCAAGGGGTGAATATTTTTTATAGTCTCTGTAAATACTGTTTATTGTCAATCTGTTTAATCTAATATTTATGAAATGAAATGCAACTTTTCAGTGAACTGTTTAAACATATATTAATAATAAGAAAAAGAATATTTGGCACTTTTATTATTATTATTATTCTTTGTTAAAATATACTTCTTTATTAAAGGTTTCTTACAAAAAATCAATAAGCATACTTTACTTACAGTGTAAAGTTAACAGGTAATTGACAACACCAACCAACAACAAGTTTAATGGCACAGTCAAATCTGGGATAGGTCTAATAACACTTGATTTGATATGATCAAATGACTTGTACATGTTCAGTATTTAGTAGAGTACTAGGAATCTAAAGAAACTTCAAGGTGAAGAGCAGTTTTTGTAAAATGTGCTGCACTTTGATTAGATTACCAATCTTCATGAACATTTTAAATGAGAAAGACATCTGTCAAGTTATTTGCGTGTGAGCTGCAGATATTTGGACAAGGAGGTTCTGTTCTGTTTAGGAGTTGCTTCCACGGACCCGGGTATTTCTTCCTGTCCTTCTGTTGGCAAAGGCATTTTGTTTTAAAGTGAAATACTGTACCATTTGGGGGTTCTGCACCCTAGGGGATATTGCTTGGCTTAAGTCTCCCTTATAACAATCTTGATCTGACCTTGATGGTAATTCTGAACTGCTGTCTTTGGCCACCTCAGGTCCTATGGCCTCTGTTCAGTTGAGATTAGAGGACTTTCTGTGGAGAATCTCATGCAGTGACTGGTCTATCAGAGATACTGGAGGACCATCATCAACAAAAATGTAGAGATTGTTTATTTATTGATACGTTTATACATACAAAAGTTTTACCACTATTGTATACTGTATCTAGTGGTATATGTGTTCAGTTCACATTTTTTTATTTTTCAAGTAGTAATGATAGTTTGCGTTATTGTTTATTCTATTTTATTTTTCAAGTAGTAATGATAGTTTGCGTTATTGTTTATTCTATTTTATTTTTCAAGTAGTAATGATAGTTTGTGTTATTGTTTATTCTATCATAAACATAATTTTCAACAATTTACCTAGCAAACAGAGCTGCTTTGCTTCCCATACTTAACATTACAGTTACTGCCCCTGCTGCCTTTCTTTTAGAATTCTGACCAACTTTAGCAGATGAAAATGATGAGACCATTACTGGTATTTCCCAAATGCCATGTGTACTGACTGTACTGTATGTTAAAATCAGTGAAGATTTAGGAGAATGACCAATAGATAAGATGTATTTGAAAAGCAGAGCATGGGTGAAAACTGGAGAGTCAAGAAAACTGATATTCAAAATCCACTACTGCTAACCAAAGATTACTAGAGTTCTGTTCAAGCAAAAAGTCAAACCAGGAGAAGCAGCTGCCTCTAAGCGCTGTTGTGTGGCAGCATTCTCCTCTGCCATGAGTAAGAAAGAGTTTTGTTATTAGGTTGCTGTGGCCTGCATCCGAAATTTCTTAGTTCTGGAGGTGATCTGGAAGGCAAGTTTTGCTATATTTTCATGGAGATCGGTGGAAGGAAATTTGTCTGTATATCCATGTATGCCCCAACTCCATAAAATAATACTTTCTTCGCTGATACTATGAAACTCATCCTTTCCTTTTCTGAATTCCAACTAATCACTGTTGTGGATGCAAATGCATTTATTGACCCCCCCTATCTTGATAAATGTCCCTCGTTAATTAAATGCACATTCCGTCTTCATCACCTTGCACTTGCCAAATTTGCTAAGGATCTAAACCTTGTTGACTCTTTTAGGTTATTAAATCTCTCTGTGAAAGAATGTTCCTTCTTCCCTCCCCATTACAAGTCTTTTTCTTGAATAGACTATATTCTGTTTTCAATATCTCTTGCCCCCTGCATGATGAATGTATTTTTATTCTCATCCTCTATACCTGAGCATTGGTGTGTTGATCTTCAGCTTTTTCTTCCCCTTCTGTCCTCCAAACCTACTTTTTGCCGTTCTAACACCTCTCTACTGCAAAACGTGACTTTATTGAAGAAACCTCTGCTAAACTTCAGAATTTTGTAGCGCTAAAGAAGGACTGTTCAGGATCCAACTTATGTTTGGTTGGCTATTGAGGGACATATTCAAGACCTGTTTATTGTTTTTGCTTCTAGTTTATCCCATACGGAGCAAAGGAGTATTGACGATCTTGAGAAACGTCTGAATAATTTGGAAAATGCTCACCTGCATATTTCTGATCCACAACATGAACTTAAAATTACACAAACTAGAGGCAAGTCAAATGACCTGTTATAGAGGTGTGCGGAATTTAAAATATATTGCACACACAACCGTTACTATCTCTCAGGTGCTAAGCCGAGCAAGCTGTTAGCACTTAGATTACACAGATGTGACTCATTAGCTTCTACTTCCCAAGTGAAGTCAAAATCTGGTAATATCACTAACCAACTCTCGGAAATTAATAAGATTTTCTGTGACTTTTATTATGAACTTTTTACTTCTGCTGAACCCCGTCATCAGAGGCAACGGATGTTTTTTTCAAATTTATTGATTTTCCAGAAACTCTAACAAACCAATGTGGCCTCAGTCTCAAATGAAAAAATTAAAACTACCTTAAACTCATTTGTAATAAACAAAGCTATAGATCTTGACAGTATACACACAGAAGTATATTCTGCATTTTGGCCACAAGTATCAAGTTTGCTGTTTCAAGTGATCAACGCAACTCTCTCCTCATCTAACTTACAGTCTAACATCAGTACCTCCATTGTATCTCTCTCCTCCTCAAGCAGGGCAAAGATCCTACACCGTGTTCCAGCTATCGTCCATGGTTACTTATGAACTCAGACGCTAAGCTATTAGCCAAATCTTTAATTTCAAAACTGATTCACTCCAACCAGACTGGTTTCATGGAGTCTCATTACGCAGCTGACACCATTCACCGGCTTTTGCACATTCTAAGCATGGCTGCTTCACTCTAAGCCCTGGTAGTGTTCTTCTCACTTGATGTAGAAAAGGCCTTTGAAAGGTGCACTGGAAGTTTTTCTGGAGAGTCATGCGTGAAATGGGGTTTAAAACTTTATTTATCAACATGATTAAATCATTGTATGCTTGTCTTATGACTTCTGTCTAAACAAACTCAGATTTGTCATGGTCCTTTCCTGTGTTCAGGGGAGCTAGGCATGGCTGTCCGTTATCTCTGCTGCTTTTTATTATTTCACTTGAGCCTCTAGCCTTTGCCCAGACTGTATTAGACGCTTTATTGCCTATTCTGGCTGATAACACAGCCCACAAGGTATCTTTATATGCTGATGGCATTCTTTTGTTTCTAGGAAACGCTCCTTCCAGTGTCCCTTACATATTGGCATTATTTCACTCATACAAATCCTTATCGGGCTATAAAATCAACTTGAGCATATCTACACTGCTCCCTATAAACCATGCCTGTCAATCTCTCTCTTTTCCTTCCTTCATTCCATTTGTTATCTCTTTCAAAGAATTAGGAGTCACGATTACTCCTTCCATTACAGATAAACATCATGTATAATAGAATAAAGCAATCAATGTACTCCTGGAATAACTGCTCTCTCTCTTTCCTTTCAGACTCGTTTGGCAATCATTAAAATGAATATTGTCCCTCATTTAAACTTTTTTAGCTCAATGCTCCCTCTTCCCTCACCATCCTCCTTTTGGATCCAGGTCCTTTTTATGGAGTGGTAAAAAACCTGCAATTAAACACTCCATTTTGATTCATGCCAGGATGGGTATCTCTCTTCTGGATTTTGAACCATACCATTGAGTGCATGCCCATTGCCTGATATCCTTATATTTGAATCCCTGACTTCCCCCTACTTATAGAAACAAACCTGTTTTGCCCCCACTCTCTGCAACAACTACCATTTAGCAGGTTTGAAACAAAAAAGGAAGTAGGCAAATACAATCCTCTTATAAATAACATTCTCTGTGTTAGAAAAGCACCTTGGCTCTGTACTGTGCTGGCACTCCCTCACTCCATTGTTTCATAATAGCTCTCAAAACATTGGTTGGCAAACCATCTCTTATCCACTTTGGGCCTGATATGATATCAGCACACTCTGCGATTTTTTTGATGGAATCAGGCTAGACTCTTTTCAGTTTCTGAAAGACAAATATTCTATTCCTCTCTTCTCCTTTTTTTCTTTTACAGGTTATATCCAATTCTCAGGATGTATGGATTAAGTTTTTCTGCCACTGTTCCCAACCATCCCAAAAACACAATTTTTAAAAACATTAAAAATTCCTCTGGGAACTCAAATCATCAACACATCCAATATAAAATTCTTCACAGAGTTTATTATTACACTAGAAAACATTTCCTGAAAACATCCCCTGATTTACGCTGCCTCCTGGGTTTTCTTAATGTACCCACATGTTCTGGGAATGGCCCTCCGTTGCTGCTCTTTGGCCCTCAGTTGTTTTGGCACTCCCCTCTATCTTATTTATTTCTATTCCTTGCTCCCCTATTGCTCTACTTCTTTCAGATTTCTCTTCTTTTTCCTTCTCTCTTCATCACCAGCACATTATTTCATTAGCCACAATATTAGCTAAACTTCTTATAGCTTCCCAATTGAGAACCCTGAATTTGTTACTTTTTTGAGAGGGGAGGTCCTCATTTTAGAGACTCATTAAGTTGGAAATGTCAGCTGCAAGAATCACTGGGGTATCTCCTTGTACCATCAAAAAATGGGATAACAGCAGCCTTATGACCAAATCTTAGTTGTCAGCCAATCCATGAGTTAACTTGACTCAAATCTAGAAACCCTCTTGGTTTAGCCAGGCATCTGGGCATCAGGGACCTGTCAGTGACCTGCATATTTCATAAAATTTAACTTTATTCCCTTCTTCTTTTTTTTTTTTAAGAAAGCTCCGGGTTATGGTGTAGTGAGGTGAGTTGGGTTGGGTGCCAGATTTGGGTTCCAAATTTATATATGAAAGTTTTTTCCTTTCATCTGTTATTTTTGCCCGAATTTTAAAATCCAATAAAAAATTGATCACACAAACAAAAAAAAAGTAAATGGTTCTGATGCATCATGGGATGATGCATTAGCATGTTAATGGGTGACACAGAATGCAGCATCCATTAGGAAAACAAAATGGCATCTAAAAAGTCATGAAAAAAGTAAAACACTTTCAAACTAAGTTTTCAAACAAAAAAAAAAGAATTTTAAAAATGGATTTTCAGAGTAAGAAAACCCAAAAAAGATGCTGAAATGATTTTTTTGGACTAAAGAAAAGCCTAGGAAAATGTAAATAAAGATGTCAATCACAACACCATGATCACAAAATCTTTCACAATCTTGACTGAGATAAACTGGCATGTTAGGATTACTATATCTTTAAGACCTCCTTGCCCAGAAAGCCAGAATACCCCTACATCATAACCTTCTCAACAGAAAGTTCTGAGCTTTCTTGTTGTACTGTTTTATTTTTTCTTTTCAATTATTGTTGAAGGTTTAATACTTAAAGGAATACTCCACCCATACTGTAAATGTTATTTTTTATATGCTCCTTACCCTATGTAGTTTGTAGTGGTGACCAAAAAAAAATGTTTCATCTCATGTTTTCTTGCAGAAAAGACATAATAAACATTCAAACTGAGTGGGACCAAATGGTGACCGGCACTGGAAGATGGCAAACAATGTGAAAATGTACAGTACATGGGAAAAAAAAGGTAAATAAATCTCAATCAGTTCATGTGAAAAAATGTCTGTTATCCATCCGTATTTGTGTAAAATCACATGAACATTTGCTAAAATATTATTAATACTTACTTCTGGAAAGCTCAGTATAAAAGGTAAAACAGGAAATAATACATTCTCACAACACTGTGTGTTGGAATTGAAGACAGGACTCTTGACCAATGAATAGCAAGGACAGACGGATCTTCGAGTCAAAATGTCACTCCCATGAGCCTTTGGGTTTATTGTTTTGTGCACGCTGATAATTCCAGAAGTAGCTATTTAACAATATTTTTACATGTTTTGAGCAAGCAACAGGATAATAGACATTGATTATGTGACCCAAGTAATATAGGATTACTTTTCTTTTTTACCAAAGGACATTTTTCACATTGTTTGCCATTGTACAGCAGTGGTCCCCATTGAGTCCTGCTGTCATAAACTTTTTTTGTGTGTCCATTCTGCATGAAAATATGAGATTAAAAGTTTTTCTCAGTCATCACTATACAAAACATTGGGTAAGTAGCATATAAAAAATATTTTTCAGTGGAGTATTCCTTTAAATCCACATTTAAAGTAAACAACTAAAAATTAGCATTGTTGACATTGTACCTTTTAATTTTTTTTTCTTGCCTTTCATATGTAGTCTTAATTGATTTTAAATGTAAACAGTTATATGCACTACATTTTAAAAGTATCCTTTTACAAAAAGCTGAGATATGACAGAATGCCAAAAGACAAATAATAGCATATGTATGAAATGAAAAACACCAGTATTCGGTAAGATGAACCTGAGTGTGTATGGTATTGGCAAGCATTTTTAAACCTTTTCTTATTGATTATTCATAGTTTTTTTGTGTTATGTACCATATTATAGTTTAATTACTATGACTTACAAAAAGTTGGTCAAAGCATCCTTCCAATCCCATTATCAAGGTGTGTCATTTTGTACCACCTTGTCTGTTATACAGCATAATTGCCATTGCCTGAAGGAGAGAAGATGGAGTTAAGGAGTAAAGTGACACAGCAGAAGATTCAATTTAGCAGGAAAATGTAATTTGGCATGACAGTGCTGCTAGCAAAATATAAGCTTGGTAAGCTGAAAAGATTCCTTGTAAAGTACATTAGATTTTAAGGAAATATGAAGATCAAACTAAAGATAAAGATTTCTGAGCTGTAGTTTTTATACTGATGTAGGCAGTGAATATTTATCATATGTTAAAATTAAAATTGTGTTGTTTAAATTACGTCATTTATGATTATGAATTAATGAGAAACAGAATCATAATTATTAGTTTCGTTTTTGGATCTAATTTTTGTATGGACTTATCACGTTTTCAATCTCAGTGATGTTTACTTAAGAAAAAATGATTATTGTGTTATTATTGTATATTTCAACACTTATACATTTTATTGACATGGAAAGCCTGGTGAGGCCACACAGACTGTGGTGAAAGACGTTTTCAAAAAAGATGGAGCTTTTCTGAGTAGCCAACCATAAATGTAACCCATCCAGAATATGTGTGTGTATTGTGTTATTGTGACAGAAAGATAATTGAGCACTTAAAGAGGCCGGGAGACGCGTCTATTGGTGAGTCTCAAGAAGGATTCTGGTTTGGATCTGCTCGTGGATTTAGAGTAACTGTTTTGCAGAAATTGTGTACAAATGGTGTTGCTTCTAACCCCGAAGTAAGCCATGCGAGGCAGAGCCAGAGACCTTAATGTGCAGTGGATGTGGTACAGAAAAGGTGTTTGGTGTTACAATGCAGACCTAGTTAATAAATGTTTATGCTTTGATTACAATTCATCCAGTATGTTTCTTTCTTGGAGATTTGGAGTATCTGAGATTATTTTTTTAAAATTATTGTCACCATTGTAATGTTCTTTAGGTTGAAGTAGCGACACACTCAGAACAACATTTTGAATGCTGTTTATTTTGAACCCTGTTTAACCAACTCTCCATACAGTGTGCTTTTTAAAACCACACCCTTCCCTCAGTGTATTATACGTCCCAAAAGATGCAGACCGTAGCAATCAATACCTGAACATAAAGTAATCAACAAAAGCATTATTGAACAATCATATACAACATTTTCCCCCCTCCCCTACCAATTGAATTAGGTGTGAAAAGAGGTCAGAAAGTCTTGGAAGCGGGCAGGCCTTGAACGCAGTCTTGCTGCTTGAGATATTTGGGTTCCACTGGTAGCAATGGTTTGAGGATCCATATTCTGAGGAAAAAGAAGGGGGGCCTGAGACATCCAAGTTGTGTCATCTGAGGTAATGTTGCCCTTGATGATGCTATCAGATCCTGAAGAGGCTGGCACCTTGTGCAGCCTGCTGGCGTGCCACCGAGACCCATCTGCTAACTGAAAGGTTGCAGGTCCAAGCTGGCTCTTAATCTGAAGGTGTGATGACCAGAAGGAGTGAAGCTTGCTAGAGTGACATGGGCGGCAGACCCTAACCCAGTCCAGCACCTTGAAATTGAAAATCCGTATTCTCCTCTTCCTGTTGAAAACATCCTGGGACTTTGCTTGTCATTTTTGCACGTTTGACTCAACTGACTTGGTGGGTGAAAAAGATATAGGGGGACGAAGTCTATGCCAGGGTAGTTCCAGCTCACGGCCTAGCATAAGTTTAGCTGGGGAATCCCCAGTCGTAACATGCTGAGCAGCTCTATAATGCAGCAGGGTCTGTGACAGTGCTTCATTAAAAGAGAAACCCTGCAACAGGTGAGCCCTGAGGCCATTTTTCAGGCTTTGATTAAAATGTTCAACCCCTCCATTAGCCTGGGGGTGATAAAAGGATGTTTTAATATGGCGTATACCCCGGTTTTGGACAAAATCAGTGAACACGGCAGATGTGAACTGTGGACCATTATCTGTTGTAATGCTTTTTGGTAAACCCCAGCGAGCAAACAGTGTGTCAAGGAAACCAATAAGGGACTCTGCTGTGACTGAGCCCATGGGAATGACCTCTGGCCACTTTGCGTGGAGGTCGTATGCTACTGCCAAGAAGCGCTGGTGATGTGGCACACCTTTTAATTCGCCACAGATATCAACTTGAATGTGTTGCCAAGGCTGATCAGACCAGGCCAAGGGTTGGAGAGGAGGCATTGGTGGGGGCCCAGTCTTACCACTTATTAAACATGGTGCACAGATACGCACCAGCTCCTCTAAGTCTTAGTCAATGCCAGGCCACCAGACTAGGTCCCTGCAGCGTTGCTTTAGTTTTACAATTTTGAGGTGGCCCTGATGAGCCATGGCCAGGACCCGACCCCTGAGGCTGCTGGTCACAACCGTGCAATGTCCACAAGCTAGACAAGTCTCATTCCAACACGAAAGCTCATCTTTAAATCAGAGGTAAGACTGGAGGTTTGGGGGCACTTCCGATGGCCGGCCATTAGCAATATGCTGTTGTAGGACTGTGAAAACTGGATCCAATGCAGATTCTTTTGTAAGTTCCTGGAGTGATACCATATCTTGGAGTGGAGAGTGCAGCAAGTGAATCAGATCCTCCTCATGATCAATTTGCATAGTGGTAGGGGAATGAAAAACAGAACGTGACAACAAATCAGCCAATGCATTGTCCGCATCCTGGGGTAAACTGTAACTTAAAATTGTACCTCTGGAGACGCTCACCCAGCGGTGCATGCACAGTAGCCTGTGAAGTGAACCAGCAGAGGACATCAAAGATGTTAGGACCTGGTGGTCAGTTCGTAAAGTACATGGACGCCCGTACAGGTAGGTATGCCACTTTTCACAGGCCCATACACATGCAAGTGCCTCCCTCTCCCCTACTGAGTATTTCTGTTCAGCAGGGCTCAATGCACGGGAAGCAAAAGCCACAGGCTTCTCCACTCCATGTTGTATCTGTGAAAGAACTGCACCAACTGCTGAAGCAGATGCATCACAAGTTACAATAGTTGGACTGTCCACATTAAAATGTGCCAAGACTGGTGAAGTAGTAAGCAACTCTTTAAGTTTGCAAAAGGCTTCTGCACAGTCTGACGACCAAATCCAGGATGCCAACTCCAGGGGTGTAGTGACTGGCATACACATTGTGCTTTCAGGTGTGACAGATAGGGGGCGACTATCGCTCCCCTGAACCCTCGGAAAATACGCCAGACACTAGATAAAATCCAAAATATTGTATTTATTATTAATAAACAGTGCACCAAGCACCCTCCTCTCCACAATACTCATACAATTATCACTACAATAAGCAATCCTCCACTCCCAGACGCGTGGCCACCCTTCCACCCAGCTCAGCTCAATCTTCTGGGGTTTCCCATAATCCTTTTATAGTCCCTGACCTGGAAGTGTTTCTGTCCCTCAGTCCATGTGACTTTCTATCAATTCCGGGTCAGGTAAAAACTTCTCCTTTTCTTCATCCCGGAAGTACTTCATTCCCTCTGTCGCTGTGACTAAGACGTACTTCTGGGTTATAGGGAACATACCCGTCCTTGTGCCTCCCTGCAGTGACTCCTGGTGGCCGCCATGGTAGCCAGCAGGGCTGTGCATAAAAACTCCGTTGTCCATAATTCCCTGCTGACATTCGGGGCACCTCCATGCTGCAAGGAGGGCACCATCTAGCGGCGGCCTGGGGGTATTGGCCGGGATGAATGACCGGCCATATCTCACACAGGTTACTCCCTTTCTGCCTCTCAGTCTCAAAAATTGTATTCCTGTGTAGCATTCATCCAGTGAGCCATCTAGCCTTCCGGCTTATGTAATTTAAGTACATTAATACCACGACAAATAAATCCTATGAGAACTAAGGTCCTTTATACTGTAGCAAGCATAATAAATACAATAGCATATGCCAGAGTTCACGCATTTGTCCTCTAAATTAATGTCAAAGTCAATGTGCAAACCTCCTTATACGGAATAGTCATTGTTGAGATCCCTGCTATTGGATACAACGATTCTCTGACCATCTGGCTTCTTCTATAAGAGTTCAGCACTGACTCCTGTTTCACTTTCATCTGAGTCCACCAAAAATGACCACCTATATCTGGAAGGATAAAAGAAATCCTTCCATCAATGTAGCCCTGAGTTGTTTTAAAGGAAAGTTTTAATTTTGTGGTCCATTCAAACTGGTGGCCTTTGTCAGAGCGGTAAATAAGGGGGCAAAAACATGTAAACTAAACTCTATGACTAAGAAACTAAATCAAGATAACATGCAGGTCAGAAATGTCTTTTGAATGTGACCAGTCTCTCGCACCAGATGGCTTTGCAGGGCATGTAGTTGTCAGTCAGTTAGTCATTTTCCAACCCGCTATAATCTAACACAGGGTCACAGGGGTCTGCTGGAGCCAATCCCAGCCAACACAGAGCACAAGGCTGGAACAAATCCCAGGCAGGTTGCCAGTTCACCGCAGGACACACACATACACACCCACACACCAAGCACCCACTAGGGACAATTGAGGATTGCCAATGCACCTAAGCTGCATGTCTTTGGACTGTGGGTGGAAATCGGAGCACCCAGAGGAAACCCACGGAGACATGGGGAGAATATGCAAACTCCACGCAGGGAGGACCCTGGAAGCAAACCCAGATCTCCTTACTGCGAGGCAGCAGTGCTACCACTGTGCCACTGTGCTGCCCGCATGTAGTTGTACCTTTTGGAAAAACTACATGACCCACAAGTGTCACCTCATCTGCACAGTGCCTTGTATTTCTTGGGGCTGAGTTGCAGACCTACTCACGTGGTACATTGCAGAGATTCTGAACAGCCGCTTCAAAATAGGTTGCAAGAGTTAACAATTACTGTAAATATACCAAGGTGACCAGGACACACTCTCAATAGATCGACAGATATCTGTCTTGTTAAATAATCCAGATGATTAATCTGGTGTAGAAAGACCTACAACTGCACTGCCCCTCAGTGTAATGATCAAATCTATTACCCTGATCAGCCTTGCCCCCTGGACTGGTATTAGTACTGGAGTATGAGAGTAAATTTTCAGTGTTGCTTTCCTCACCTTAAACCTTCCAGGTGACATTTTCTGCTGGCTTCCGTGTTTCGTTAGTAGCTGGATTTGAGCACACCCTAGAAGTGTCTTTCTTCTCCACTTTAACAACAGCATGCATCTTCTCTAGAATGGGTGGTATTGTGGTAAACTGTGGAATCAAACTCTTTCTGTACTTTCAGGACCAGGCATGGTTGTGGTCATCCTGCTGTAAGATGATGGCAAGTGAAGGGCTGATTGAAGATGACACTACAAGCTCTACATGATCAGGAACAAGAACCTGCAAAAAAACATGAAGTTCTATGTTTTCTTGTGAAATGGACAATGTGGAAAGCCACTGTGTGCAAAATGTGCTTCATAGCGTTCCCCTGAAGTGAATATTTATACCCTCCAACCTATGATCATATCATCTTTTTTATCCCAGCATCCCTAAAATGCCTCTACATTGTGTCAATGAGGTTATCAAAATAATTTTCAAAGTTTCTCGTATAGCCTTTCAGTGTATCAACAACATTTTACTCTTCCAACCATTTGTTTGGACATATGATGGCCTTGGACTGATCCAGATAAGGCTCCCACACTGAACTGCTAACAAAACTAAGGGTTCTTCAAACACACTTACTGAAGATTAACACTCATGCAAGTGGTAAGTGTAACTTGTCATGCATGTGCATCTGAGGGTTGCCTTTCGGGCTCATTGGAGGTAAGCACTACCACTCTGGGACCTGGGGGGCGCTGTTGCTGATGATATCATCTCTTCTTTTCCCCACATCCGTTAGAAACCACCCACTGAGAGCAACCAACCCCTTCTGGTCCCTCTACTATAAAGCCGAGGAGCTCCTGGCAGTCTCATTCCGGAGAGAGAAGATCACAGAATGGAGCTCCCGCCATAGTACTGACTGCTGTACAGAGCCTTGAACCTGGCTGATTGCTTTCATTTATTACTATTAAGTTCTGTTATTATTCTAGACACCATTGAGTGCCTGTTTAAGTTGTTTGGACTCTGCAAAGATTAAAGGGGCGACCCAGTTGGTGCCCCAACATTTTTTCTGTGACCAGTTCTGTGTTCATTTAATTGATGACAAGCTTAAATACCCATTTTGTCTTCTTTTTAGTTATTAGCTTCTCCATAATAAGGAAACAGAAACTCCATAATAAGGATCATCTTTATTTCTGCCAAAAGTAACCAGTTGCAAAATCAGAACCTCCATTTCCCACTGTGCTTCTTTTAGTTCTGCTATTATCTGTCTACAATTTATTTGTTTGTTTTTACAGACTTTGATTTAGACAACTCCTCCATTTGGCTTCGGCATTGCCAGTGTAACCCAACCAAGAAATGAGTCTGGAGACTATGATACAAAGAAAAACAGAAATGATCATCATCACAGAGTTATTAAAAAAACACATTTTTGCCAGGCACAAAAGATATATAATGTTAGTAGGAGAAAAAAAAACAGCTGTTGTGTATGCTTACAAGAATAATTTAACAACTCCTTGTCTACCAGTTTCACTTCAGACCATCTCTCTAGCCACTTGTGGCTTGCAAGTTTTCGGTATATTAGAAATCACATTCATCTGTTTGGAGAAGCTGGAGCCTATCCATGCCATGTTGGGCAAAAAGCAGGAATCATTTATGGTACCAATCCAATAAAGCTAGAAGTCTTTAGAATGTTTGTTAGGAAACCAGAGTACCTGGAGATACAGTGAGAACATACAACAACACAGATAGTGTCTGGGTCAGGATGAGAAACTTGGAGCTGTAAGATTGTAATGCTAACCAATGTGCCACCCTCATTTTGTATCAACACATATGAACAATTAACTTGAAACAGGAAAAAAATTTTAGATTGTAATATGTGCAAAATAATTCCAGTTAGATCCACATTAAACTGCTGATAATAAATTGTCATTTTTTTAGACAAGGGTTTCTCCCCTGGCAGGGGTTCAATGTTGTGTTCCTCACATTCTTTGATAACGTTTGTTCCATTTATGTATGCTAATGTTACTTTTGCTTATTATCTGATTTGTTGCCAGTGCCTGTGTTATGTTCCTTGTGTTTTGTGGGTGGTTTACCAAGAGACAGGTGCACATGCCAGTCATTGCCAGGAACAGTCCTCCGTTCTATAAATATGGAGGGTCTTGGGAGTTGGTGAGTGTTACTAAGATTTTGCGGTTACTTGTGCTTTTTGTGTCTTACTGGATTTTGACCCTTTTTTGCTCTGTCTTTTGAACACTCTTTCATACTGTATCTCTATTGGGATATTGCCATATTGTTTTAGGCAATTCCAATTTTGTCTTTGTGATTCCCAGAGCGTCATACTGATTGAAAGAATCTTTTGAGAAGAATACATCTTTTTACTTTTATAAGGATTTTCCCCATTTATCTAACTGGGGTCTAGTGGCATATCCCCCTCTATTGAGCATTACTTGAATTACTTCTCCTTCTTTTTGGGACTTTCGTGCCTTGGGACAGAAATAGCAGAAAAATTATATTTGATACAATTATTGTTTTCTAAGTGACCATCAATTGGACCAGCCTACTTGTCTGCAGCATCCATGAATCTTGTGCCAGATTTACCAATGACTACTATTTCAAAATCTGACACCATGAAAACATGTTTAATTGTATTACTTTTAAAGACAGTTGCATTGTAAAAAGAAATTTTATATGTCACTACTGAAACAGATGACACTATTGATTTAATAAATCACCAACAGGAAAAATCATAAATAGAATGAAATTTCAAGTTGCCAACAAGTGATCAGTTCACTTCAGATCAACCAACCTAAAGTTAAAACCCCTAAGGACATTCTATGGAGTGAACTGTTCAGAAAAAACATATTGTATGAATGCCTGCATTAACTCTACATATGATGCTGGTGCTGGTTAATGGACCATCGTGCTTGTTGTTACATCAAGAATCCTCTATGGAAAAATGAACACAAGTCCTCATTTAGTACTAGTTGAAGTGAATGAATCTGACATGCACACATTTCAGAAATAAGTTTTAAACACTTTTATTTATTGATTTCACTATTAACTACTTTATACAGTATCACAAGAAGAAAGACACAAGGCATAAGGGAGAGAATGTTGAATGTTGATACTGTACCTAAATTGCACTGGCAGTATTATGGTTAATTACTTTTAACAGATCATAACTAGTCGTACTGCAAATATAGAAATGCTTTCTATGACAGTAACAACGTCACTAATTAAATATGCTGCTTAACTAATTGTGCTATTTATGAAGCATAATGCATACATTTCAGAATTGTTGTTCCACGCAAGTTCAAGAATTATAGACTGCACTCTTTAATGAAGAGAGCCCACAATAAGTCAAAAGCTTTCAAAAAGGTAAATAAAGGCACCAATTATCCTCCCACTTACCCTAGAACAATAAAACTTATGAAGTAATTAGGTAATTAACCCTTTAAATATTGCAATGCATGATAACTGGTTAAATTGAGTAAGCTGCTTGTCATTATATGCATAATACAGATATAAAGAAAATGATAAAATTAATTTAAAAATACACATTTCCAGTGCATTATGTTACAAGAGAAAAGGTTGACAAGATGAGAAATTAACTAATATATTTTGCAGTAAAGAGTTTGCACAAATGTACACATCGATACAATACTCTTAATAAAAAACAAGGTCAAATCTACTAAAAAATGCCTCCATGCTAAAGTATTGTAGTTTGACTTGACAATCCTGAGCGCCTTCCAGGAAGACCTTCATAGTGCACTTTGAAAGTGGCTGGTGGAGGAGAGTACCACAGACTGTGCTGACTTTTGGTTCCATAATCATTAACTGATGTTATTTGGAAAGTGAGTTGTTCTTGTAATTTTGAACCCCTGCCCCAAATGAGATGATGTTAGAGTTTATCATATACGGTACTGGCAGGGGTTACCCAGCACTGCCCAGGGTGGAATAAAATGCAGATGTGATCAATAAATAAGTCACCTAGGGGAACATCTTTGGCCCCAAATCAAATTTAATTTGATTAAACCCACCTTGGTGAACAACTTTGCATACATGTACCAAGCCCAAAAAAAATGTCTGCCAGGGGGCAACTCCTTAGTAAGGATAATGTGGGGACAAATTTCATAGTGAAACTGGGCCTATGGACCAAATGTGGAATCCATAATGCAAAGGTTAGTGGAGGTTTAAAGGTGTGATTTACATACCGGACAAACACACATTTAGCTTTGAATATTAGACATATTTTTTCTTTACCAGGTATAATCTCATTAGTGTCCTTGGTAGCCTGTGTAATATGATTGATACTGGCACTGATTTATTATTTCTATTAGTATATTCTAGTATGCCTGGGTCTGTCTTACTCTTGCTTGTCACACAGTTTGCCTGGTACTTGACTCTCAATACTTGCCATATGGGTGTGTGAGAGGTAGCACGAACACCATCAGACAGACACTGGTACTATTATAAAACACACGGGTTTATTTTTACAAATGTCCCCAACACAGTCCCACACAGTACACAGTGTTCCCGCACCATTCACCCCAAATCACAGGCCTTTTAACATCCGTGGGCCACCTTTCTTCCTCGCGCTGGAGTTTCGTCCTCCTCCAGCACCTGACTCTCACTTCCCAACTGTAGGAAGGCGGCCCCTTTTATAATCACCCGGATGTGCTCCAGGTGCTCGCTGATGTCCTTCCAGCGGTACTTCCTGGTGTGGCGGAAGTGCCGCATGAGCACCCGGAAGCACTCCGGGCATCCCTGGAAGGTCCTCGATCCACCTGCACAGGTGTGGTGGAAGTGCAGATCTCCCGGGCTATATGATGCTCGGGGCACCCCCTGGTGGTGGCCACGAGCCCCAGTGGGTTTCAGCCTCCACTCTCTGTCCCCGTGGTCCCCACACTATACAGGGCGGTTGCCCTCTCGTGGCCCGGGGAATGTATAGACTGCCTCCCGGTTCTTCTAGGCATCCTGGCTGGGTCTGACCCCCAGCCTCCTGCCACAGGTGGTAACCCCATATGGTGGTCACATGAAAAAAATAAAAGACCAGTGACATCTTTGAATAAAAGCTGCTGCCATCAAATGTAAATGTAAACCTACTGAGCATTAGTCAAATCACAGAGGCAAGGAAGAAGAAGAATAGCAGTGCACTCTGCTAAGCATCAAGTACGGGATACAGAATGTAGGGACGACAAAGATACTGTAGGTTAAATATATTCAACAGGAGGTCCGCTTGTTTCACTAGTTATTGTGATCTTACCAGGGCTGCTTTGGTTGATTATTTTGTGATGTATTTCTTTGTTAAAGATAAAGACATGTCCATAAAAAGTGTTCAACTTCCTTGGCAGTATAATCAATTGAATAATGGCACAAATTTGAATCACATTGGATTTAATTTGGTTTTGGTCTAAATGAATTACAAATATAAAACACAAAACAATGGACTGAATAAGTATTCAACCACTTCAAGTTAATATTTAGTAGAAGCAACTATGTCATCCATGACAGCCTTGAGTCAGTGCACAGGTCTGTCTCTATCAGTTGTAAAGGACAGCCGGGTCCCATGCACGGCAGGGACGCCCCTGCTGCATGTGTTCCGGGGGAGCAGCCATGGACACTTCAATACCTCCCCCGGGACGCTTGGTGGCAGCCTCCCTGGCAGCCAATGATTCCCCAACCCGGCGCATGGCTCCATGGGAGATGGAGTCCTCCACAGCCTGGTTGGGGGCTCGGATGGCCACCAGGGGGAGCAGCATGGAGTCAGCAGCCTGGCTGGTCATATCTTCAGCCCCACCCGGAAAGGCAATTAGGACCAGGTGGCCAAGCACCTGGAATGCTTCCGGGTGGGATATAAAAAGGGCCAGCCACCACCACTCAGAGAGCCAGAGTTGGGAGGAAGGAGGACTAAGCTTGTAGAGGAGTGGTGGGAGAGAAAGAGTGTGTTGCTTTGTGTTGGACTTGTGTTTTGGGACTGTGTATTACCTGTGGGTCACGGGGAAGATGTGCTCCCACGGGTGAAGAAGAAAATAAAGTCCATTGAGTTTATACGTGCCTCTGTGTCGTTCTGTGCTGGGTCGGGTGCTATAAAGCGCTCCTTATTACACAGTGTTGCACATCTGGACACTGCAAGCTATTCCCATTCGTTGTTATAAAGCTGCTCAAGCTCTGTCAGGTTTCATGGGGATCATAAGTGAACATCTATTTTCAAGCCCAGAAACAAATTCTCATTTGGAGTGATATCAGGGCTTTGATATAGTAACATTGTTGTTTTGACTCCATTCCTGCATAGCTTTGGCTTTAAGGCTGGGGTTGTTGTCTTGCTGGAAAAAAAAACTTTACCAGATGTTCACATTTTCTTACAGACAGTCTCTTCTTCAAGATTTCCATGTATCTTGCTGCCGTCATTTTGCTCTACACGTTAATAAGCCTTCCAAGACCCAGTCCAGAGAAGAATCATCACAGCATGATGCTGTCACCAGCATGCTACAAGATGGAGATTATGTGTTTTTGATAATGTGAAGTGAAGGCTGAATTTTTGTCTCATCACTCAGTTTTTGTGGCTGGCTTATTCTAGGCATATTGACTGATATACCAAACCCTTTCCATTTTGTAATGATTGATTTAAATAGACTCCAGAGAAACCCAATGACTTGGAGATTTTCTTCATTCCATCACCTGATGTGATTTCAATCACGTTTTCACAGAGTTGTTTGGAGTATTCTTTTGTCTTCATTTTGTAGATGCAGCCATCATACTGACTCACCACAGGTTGGATCTTGTAGATAAAGCTGCATTTATACTATGATGAACTGAAACCCCTTAACTGTATATACAGTAGGTGTTTTCCATTTAGCTAATGATCGGACTTCTAAAACCAATTGACTGCACCAGTGTCATATCAAAGGGGTTGAATACTTAATGTGATCAATTATTTTGTGTTTTATATTTGTAATTAAGTTGACAACTTTGCAGAGATGTGTTTTCACTTTAACATTAAAGAGTTTTTCTGTTAATCAGTGACAAAATGGCCAAATTAAATCCACTGTGATTCAATGTTACATAATAAAACTGGAAAGCTTACAAGTGGAGTGAATAATTTCTATAGGCACTGTACTCAAAAAAACATTTTGGAGCTGGCGCCCCCTGACCAGGTTACAAGGATCATTCAGTCACTGAGCCCTCACTACCCCCAGGTCTGGCACAAGAGAATCCTCGTATCCCTCTCTCTTTTGAAAATCTCTTATATTAATTTAGGCTTACGTTGGATGTTCTTTTTTCACTCCTTTCTTAGGCTTATTTGTCAATTGTCACCCCAACAATGAGCTCCAAGAATCACTGAGGCAGTTTCTACATGTCATCAAATTTTACTTCAATAATCAGTTAAGACATTTTTTTATCATTTTTTTTTTGAAGTGTAAGAAAGTTATGTGGATCTGCATGTATTTTTTTTTTTACCTCAGAATGATAAATGGAAACTTGAGATATGGATAGAAACAGCTAAATAGTAAGTTCGTTGTCAGCTCATGGTCTAAGCCAATTAAAAGGCAAAGCTATCACAGAAGCTTAAAAATGATTTTTTAGACTTGTTATAAAGGATCTATCATCTAAGACTTTTTAGGCAGTTCTTTTTCTACTTTTATTTGAAGATGTAGTCGGCATCCATAACCTCATTGTTCTTGTTAGCACACTCAGGTTTTTAGAGCTGGGAAGCCAGTGTTTCCATGGTAGCAAAGACATTTTAAATTAAGTTTGGGGTCTCATTATTAGGTGCTGCTGGAGTTTCAGAAGAGATTGATATATGTTGTTTTCCCCCCACTGACATTTAACATTGGCAACATAAATTACTGAAAATGAAACCTTTTTAATAATGGTAGCCTAACTTTGATGTCCACTTTGTGCTCAGTACAACTAGCTATTTTTTAATGACTCTACCATAGAAATTCTTTGACTAATTACGAAGTTGTCACTTGCTTTTCTTGTTAGTTCGCCGTAATCACTTCTGAAAGATAAGGTCTGAAAGTCTACATTTAAAAGCAGTAGACCTCATTAAAACGTTTCCAATTTATTGTTAAACTTCAGGACTTTGACAAATCAGATTTTTAATGAATGAATGACAAGAGTAAAATTGTTTTTCATATACTTTTATGAGAAATATTTTGGAAAAGTAGTAAGCTTTGCTGGATTAAAGTACTGAGGGCTCGGATTCAGCCCCTGCCTGTGTAGAGTTTGCACATTGGTCCCTTAATAATGTCCATGTCCTCAGAGCAATCAGGTTTAACCCCACATTTCAAAGACAAGCATGTTAGGCTAGCTGGCAACTTAAAATTCACCTAATGTGAGTCATTGTCCACTCCAATTAATTGACATATCACCCTGTATAATCTTATGCTTTGGATGAACATTGCCTTCCTAAGCTTTTTGCTATAGTAAGTAGGCTCAAAAAACTAATACAATACTTATTTTTTGTTATTGCAATTTTTATTTTTGATATCTTATACGTACAGTATGCATTCATCTGTGTAATATTAATGACAGACAGACAGACAGACAGACAGACAGACAGACAGACAGATAGATAGATAGATAGATAGATAGATAGATAGATAGATAGATAGATAGATAGATAGATAGATAGATAGATAGATAGATAGATAGATAGATAGATAGATAGATACTTTATTCATTCCCTCAGGGATATTCAGGTGTCCATTAACTTAAACACATCAGTTAAAATGGTTACAAATTATTAAAAGAGCAAGGAGATCAAAACATACATACATACATACATACATACATACATACATACATACATACATACATACATACATACATACATACATACATACATACATAAATAGTAAAACATTTGTTACAATGGAAGGGAGAATGGTGACTGGGTCATGAATCACTTGTGTTGACAAGAGTTATAAAATCTCACAGCAGTAGGAGCAAATGATCTTCTAAAACATTATGTTCTACAGCTCAGTGAGAGAAGACAAATGCTACGTTTACTTCTCTGATCTGCCAAAATGTTATGGAGAGAGTGACTGCTATTGTTAAGGATGATTTGTACTTTCCTCACCATATACCTTTCCACCACCACTGAAACTGAGTCCACAGTCCTACCCAGCACCGAGCCAGCCTTCTTCACCAGCTTGTCTGGCTTCTTCATGTTCTTATCTGTCATACTGCCTCCCCAACACACAACAGCAAAGAATAGGACACTGGCAATAACTGTCTGATAGAACAAAGACAACATTTCATTACATATGCTGAATGATTTGAGTCTTCTATGGAAAAAGAGTCTGCTCTGCACCTACCTGTAAACGATGTCTGTGTTCACAGACAAGTCCAATCTGTCATCAACGTAGACACCTAGATATTTATAAGTCTGCACCACATCAATGTCCCCTTAGATGTTAACAGGCTGAAGAGGGAGCTTAGACCTGCAGAAATCCACAGTCATCTCTTTGGTCTTTGTTGTGTTCAGAACCAGGCAGTTCTTATTGCTCCTGTCACTGAAAGCTTCAATCAGATTCCTATATTCCCCTTCCTCCCCATTCCTTATACACGCCACAAGTACTACTGAGTGTGGCAAAAGTCCGACTTATATTTAAAGTCTGCTATGTATAATGTGAATAGGAATGGGGCCAGAACAGTCCCTTGTGGGGCCCTAGCGTTGCTCACTACCATCCCGGAGACACAGTTCCCCAGTTTGACAAACTGCAGCCATCCAGTCAGGTAGTTATGAATCCAGGAGGTGAAGGTGGAATCCACACCCATCCTCTCGAAAAATCAAAAAACATAATCCTCAAATAACCATCCAGTTTATCAAAAAAGGAGTCTCGTGTACCATGTAGAGGACTACATTCTCAGCACCAATGTGCTCCTGGTTTGGAAATTGTAGGCTATCCAGTGCATGCTGGATTTGTGATCTGAGTGACACAGAAGCAGCCACTCCAGTGTTTTCATGATGTGTGATGTGAGGTGCCATTGGTCTGTAGTCATTTATTTCAGTCCATAAGTAGTCTGGGACACACACCATTTGGACTAGCTGTCTTTCCAGATCATAGCCTCCTCAGCTGTATCCTCACCTCATCTGTTGTGAACAGCAGGGAAGTGGGACCCAGTGTAGCAGATGCGTCAGCAACGGTGTCCGGGGCGCAGCAATGTTGAGGAGCAAAATCTGCCTGCAATGGTGGGAGAGGGAAGAGATGACCCATTCTGTGACATTCAGCCAGTGCTGGACACCATGTCTAACCTGTTGAGCTCTTTGGCCTTGTTCTCATCAACTGCTGTTTCCTGCCTCCTCTTCTCTTTATAGCCAGTAATGCTCTTCATTCCCCTCCACACCTCTCTGATGTTGTTGTGTTGAAGCCTCATCTCCAAGTTTCCTTTATAGTCCATTTATGCCTGCTTTACATTCCTCTTCAGGTTGTGCTGTACCATCTTAAGCTTCTCCCTAATACCAGCCCTGAAAGCCTCCTTTTTTGGTTGAATACTTGTGAACTCAATTATTTTGTACAATAAAATTTTGTATTATTTTTATATTTGTAATTAATTTAGACCACTTTACAGAGTCTTTTTCTGTTGATCAGTGCGAAAAAAGCCAAATTAAATACTATTCAATGTGATATAATAATAAAATATGAAAACTTCCCAGGAGGTGACAATATTTTATAGGCACTGTACCAATGCTGACCCAATACACTTTCTTTAATCATTCATTTGTACAATACAATTGTTCAGTAACCAGAGAAATAGATTCATATTTATGTGCTATCTCACCTGTACAGTTATTTTTACATTGTCCATTAAATTTAAAAGCAAAAGATACACATTTTAATTGAAAAATAGCCATACAGCCTTACATGAGAGTAGCAGAATTAGGAATTATTTGCATTCAGGAATTCAAAGAAAAATACAATTAGAGGATCTCCTTTATGTCATATTTAAGGACACAACTGAAAATAGATGTAATTAAAATTTAACAAATTAATTTATTCATGTATATAATATTGTTCTAAATACATTTTATATGAAAAATATTTAGGAACTTTAATATTTTTAAAGGTATAGTTTGATTCGATTTACTTTATTAATCAGTGAGGGGAAATTGTCTTTTTGCATTACCTTTGGAAGTCAAAGCACAGGGTCAGCCATTCATTGTATAGTGCCCCTGGAGCAATTTTCAGGTTAAGGGCCTTACTCAAGGGCCCAACGGAGTAGGATCCCTTCTGGCAGTAAAGGGATTTGAACAGGTTACCTTCCCAATACCGGCACAGGTCGTTCGCCTCAAAGCCACCACTACAACAATGACACATTCATTGACTTACATAATATTTATATTGTTTTTATCACTTCTTAGTTTTTTGATCCAAAACTTCATTTGGTGGATAGTCTTTTGTTTACTTTTTCTGTTGTGTCCAGCAGTCTAGCAGTAGTCCGCCATCTTACTGGCGTAACAACGTCCCTGGTACCTTCTTTCCATGTCCTTGATATCCTAATGGAATCTTTCATCCTGCAAGATTTTCTGAGACAGATTCCAAATGTGAACTTTGAGACTCATGTTGTAATCCAATTCCTTAAACTCAGCAAATACATTGTTCACAATTTATCATAATTTGGATGTTTATTGCTACCTAAAGGCTTAGAAATTAGTGCTTTGAATGATAACCAAACCTCCCATTCCAGGCTGTTCATCACACTATCAATTTCTGCATCAGAAATCAGTTTTCTAATATCAGATATGGCAAAAATACTCACTTTCAATTTAGCATCAGACAAACCCAGAAACATTTAATACAAATACATAAAAGAGGCCCCATCTGATGATTTTGATCATTACTCTGCATTGTAGTCTCAGCCAAGTTTTTGCATTAGGCCACGTTATAGTTGGTACAGTAAACCAAGGATCTGTCTTTCTTAAAATATGCTGCAAACTTTTCTTCTCTGTTTCGATGCCAAGAGAAAGTTGTGTCTGGATGTAAGTTTTTAATCTCTAAAGACTTCACATCATGTTACCAGCTGCTGTAACTCATCACTATATTCAATTCCAGGTATATTCTGACCTCATTATTGAATAAAATAACTGTTTTGCTTTTAACACAGATTTTAATATTAGAAAATATTACATTCAAACAAATTATTAATAAAATAAAATTTTGATATCTAATTAATTACAGTATGAAAACAATGAAAAAACTATAATTGACAATTAAAAAATATGTTTTGTGAAAAAAAATGTTATATGATGATGAAAAATTGTTTTCACTTTTGAATTCAGTGCCCAAAGGTAAAATGCTAAAAAAAAATTAAGGAAACACTTAATCATCACAGTCTAACACCAAATCAGTGAAGCATGAGGGATATCATTCTGCCTGGTTAGGAAGCATAAGCGATTGTGAATCAACTTCACCTGTTTTGGTGCAAATGAAAGTGACAACAGGTGCACTGGAGAGGCCATAGCAAGACAAACCCCAAAAAGGGAATGGTGGCCACAGACAATTGCTCTTCCCTAATCCTTCCTGATTCTTCTCTAGTTTTGTATTTTGCTAGTTTCCTTGTTGCTACTAGACGGCATAGCCATACGAGCCATCGCAAGAGGGTTTGCTGTGTCACCCAGCTCAGTCTCAAAAGCATGGAGATACCAAGAGATGAGTCGTTACACAAGGAGAGCAGGACAGGGCCTCAGAAGGACATCAACCCAACAGCAGGACTGGTATCTGATCCTTTGTGTGAATAGGAACAAGAGGAGCACTGCCAGAACCTTACCAAATGACCTCCAGCTGGCTATTGTTGTGCGTGTTTCTGACCAAACTGTCAGAAACAGACTCCATGAGGGTAGCATGAGAGTTCGATGTCCTCTAGTGGGACCACAATTGGCAGCCCCAACATTTTCTCCCTGTTCTCTTCACAGATGAGAGCAGGGTCACACTGAGCACATGTGACAGATGTGAAAGAGTCTGGAGATGCTGTGATGAACGTTATTCAGCCTGCAACATTTACCAGCATGACCGATTTGGTGTTGGGTCAGTGATGGTCAGGGAAGGCATATCCTTGGAGGGTCACACAGACCTCCATGTGCTAGGAATCTGTTGTTAGGTACCAGGATGAAACCCTCAGAACCATTGTCAGACCTTTCGCTGTTGCAGTGGGCCCTGGGTTCCTCATGTGACCAGAGTGTGTAGGCAGTTCCTTGATGACGAAGGCATTGATGCCATCAACTGGCCTGCATGCCCCCCAGCTTTCCTCATGTAATGGCCCATCTTCTGGTATCTCCTCCATGTCCTACAGACTGTAGTGGGAGACACAGCAATCCTTTTTTGATGGCACATATGGATGTGCCATCCTGGAGGAGCTGGACTACCGCCTCATGTTACCAGTAGTGACAAGGACACCAGCAAAATTGCAAAACTAGAGAATTTTAGCAAAACCTTTTCCTTTCTGTGGGTTGTCTTGTTGATTCCTCTCCAGTGCACCTGCTGTCACTTTAATTTGCACCAAAGCAGGTGAAGTTGATTCACAATCACTTATGCTTCCTTACCGGACAGATTGATATCCGTGAAGCTTAACTGACTTGGTGTTAGACTGTGATGATTAAGTGTTCCCTTAATTTTTTTGAGCACTATATATAAAAATCACATGGAATAACCCAAACCATTTTTTCAGTGTATACCTGAGTTAAATGTGTAATGACTGCTATCATGTAGAATTACATTTTTATTTTTAAGCTAGTTCTCCAGGCAATGTACCATCCGTTAAGTTTGCCCAACTCTTCATTTTTTTTTCATTTTATTAATTTTATTGTAGTCATTCATACAAATCGATCAATTTTTACAAAAAATAGGATTGAAAAACAAGTCGACCCCCACCCCTGAGAGAGAGAGCATGGCCAACGGGGTAAAACTTAAGGCTTGTAAACATACCTAAATTGATGAGTTTAATAGGCCAGTAGAGATGAATGGAGAAGAAAAAGAAATGTGGAGATAATTGCTTCCTCGGTGCTTTAAGAGCTTATTGTAAAATTTTATTGATAATATCCTGCCAGGTTTTAAAAAAGTTCTGCACAGATCCTCTAACTGAATATTTGATTTTTTCCAATTTCAAATAGTATAAAACTTCAGTTACCCACTGACTTAAAAGAGGAGAGTTAAGATTCTTCCAGTTTAGCAAAATAAGTCTACGTGCCAAAAGTGTAGTGAATGCAATCACAGTTTGTTGTCCTTCTCCACTTTAAACCCATCTGGAAGAACACCAAACACAGCTGTTAATGGATTAGGAGGGACTGGGACACCAAGGCTGTCTGAAAGACACTTAAAAATTTTGGTCCAAAATGATGTTAATTTGGCGCAGGCCCAAAACATGTGACTCAGTGAGGCTGGGACTTGATTGCAGCATTCGCAGTTTGGATCTTGCCCTGGAAACATTTTGGACAGTTTTAGGTGAGACAGATGTGCTCGATATATAATTTTGAGTTGAATAATTGTATGCTTTGCGCATATGGAGCTCGAGTGAAGTCTCTGCATTGCTACTTTCCACTCCCTTTCTGATATATTGATTAAGAGATCTTTTTTCCATTGTCCTCTTTGATCTTTGAAAGGGTGGGACTGTGAAATAATTTTATATATTGCAGAGATGGTGTCTAAGTACTTGAAATTGAGCAATATTTTTTCCAGCATGGACGAGGGTACAAGATGAGGAAAATCGGGCAGGTTCTGTTTATCAAAGTTCCTAATTTGAAGATAGTGAAAGAAATGTGTAGCTGGAAAGTTAAATTTTGAATGTAATTGTTCGTAGGATGCAAAGATATTGTCTATATAAAGATCTCTAAGCAATTTAATCCCATATTTTTTCCAGATATTAAAAACTGCATATGTTTGCGAGGGTTGAAAGAGGTGGTTCTCTTGCAGAGGTGCCACGGATAAAAGCTTCTCCATCTTAAAATGCTTTCTACATTGGTTCCATATTCTGAGTGAGTGAAGCACAATTAGGTTATTAGTATATTGCCGATACCTTGCATTTATTGGAGCACAAAGCAGGGAATATAAAGAAGTACTGCAGGATTTTACTTCTATTGCAGACCAGGCCTGTGTATGTTCATCTATTTGTGTCCAGGTTTTTATAGCTTCTATGCTTGCTGCCCGGTAATAAAACTGAAAGTTAGGTTTGTCCAACTTTTCTCCTTTGCCAGTTGAATTTATGTATAGTAGACATGAACATTATAATGGTTTACATTTGCCCAAGTGCATCGGGGACAGACTTTATCTAAAGATCATAGTACTAGGGTGTTGTACCGTGTTAACCATTATGAATGTAGAGAAAAGCCAAGCAAAATGACAGCTTTTATTGGCTAACTAAAAAGAATACAATATGCAAGCTTTCGAGGCAACTCAGGCCCCTTCTTCAGGCAAGATGTAATCAATACATTACAGATTACATCTTGCCTGAAGAAGGGGCCTGAGTTGCCTCGAAAGCTTGCATATTGTAATCTTTTTAGTTAGCCAATAAAAGGTGTCATTTTGCTTGGCTTTTCTCTAAAGATCATAGACTTTTTAACAACCCCTCATACTGATTACTCTAAGAGTGTTTCTATTAATAGGGGAACTTTTTGATGTTCTTTTCTGTGTAAGCAAAAGTTAATGTGCCACTACATTTACAATGGAGGTGATGAAATCATATCACCCTTTATTTAACTCTAACCTTTATACTGTATATAAAAAGTTCATATTTAACAATAAGCTATGCAGGTTAGGTGGACTGGTGATGCTAAACTGGCTCTAGTGCAGGGGTCCCCAACTCTGGTCCTGGAGGGGCCCAGTGGCTGCAGGTTTTAATTCTAACTCTTTTTAATGAGTGACCTGTTTTTGCTGCTAATTAACTTATTTTGAATGAACTTTATTTGACTTGCTCTTGAAGACTCAGACCCTTTGATTGTTTCTTTTTCCTTAATTAACAGCCAAAAATCATGAGATACAAAATGAGAAAAAACAGGACCAGCAAACTGTGGCCATCATATAATATCTGAAAATAAAGAAAGATAACGGTTTCAGGAATGTTGATCTGCTCAGGTCCACAAAACATTTTAACAGTGTCCTTAGAAAAGAGAAAATCAACAATTTCGAAAATGTATGCTATTGCTCAATGAGAGCAGCAACAAGTCATGGAATTAGAAAACGGAATTAATTAACAACAAGACTCAGCACCTAATTAAGTAACCGGTTGGAGTGAAATTGGTTGAAGTTTGAGGCCCTGAGTTAGTTGTTCTTCTGTTGGCTCACTCACTTCACATTTCATTTCTGTTTGCTTGCCATTTAAGGAAAGAAATGAAGCAATTCAGAGGAACGATGAAGAAATTCAGGGAAACAAATCTTAAAAAACAAGTCAATTAAAATTAATTCAAAAGGAGTTAATTAGCAGCAAAAACAGGTCACTAATTAAGAAAAGGGTTAGAATGAAAAATGCAGCCACTGGTGCCCTCCAGGACCGGAGTTTGGGGCCCCTGCTCTCGTGTATGTATGTGTGCACACACGTGTGCATGCATGTGTATGTTCTCCATCCAATGGACTGGCACTCTGTCCAGGGATTGTTCCTGCCCTGTACCCTGTGCTTGATGGCATAGGCTCCGGCTGACCGTGACCCTGCTTATGATGAGACAGGTTTGGAAGATGGATGGATGGATGAATGTTTTGCCAAAGACTTTAATCTATTTAGATATTTTGGTACCTATCTTTACAAAACACGTGGTGTTAGATGGCCTATACTATTCTCTTTGCCTTGATTGGTGTAAACTTTTTTACACCAATGTTTTTTTACAGCTATGTTATGCAAGTTATCCTAGCCTTCACAGGATCAAACAATTTCATATTTCTTCAGTTTTATCAAAGTGAACTGAGCTATGCACATGACAAGGCTCCCTGTGGCCTGTTGTAATAAAGGGTGTTCATTGGAACTTTGCAGTGGTTATTTCAGCTGTTATTTTAAGGAACACTCTCCATATATATGGTCTGGTATGTTTATATAATATATGATAATAGCAATAGTAGGGAGCAGATTGAGGAGACTCTGGAGAGGTGGAGATATGCTCTAGAGAGAAGAGTAATGAAGGTCAGTAGGAACAAGACAGAATACATGTGTGTAAATGAGAGGGAGGTCAGTGGAATGGTGAGGATGCAGGGAGTAGAGTTGGTGAAGGTAGATGAGTTTAAATTCTTGGGATCAACAATTCAGAGTAATGGAGATTGGTGAAGAGAAGTGAAAAAGAGAGTGCAGGCTGGGTGGAATGGGTGGAGAAGAGTACCAGGAGTGATTTGTGACAGACGGGTATCAGCAAGAGTGAAAGGGAAGGTCTACAGCATGGTAGTGAGACCAGCTATGTTATATGGGTTGGAGACGGTGGCACTGACCAGAAAGCAGGAGACAGAGCTGGAGGTAGCAGAGTTAAAGAGGCTAAGATTTGCACTGGGTGTGGCAAGGATGGATAATAATTCTTTACATTTATATAGCGCTTTTCTCACTACTCAAAGCGCTCCCCATACAGGGAGGACCCGGGAAGCAAACCCACAATCTCCTTACTGCAAAGCAGCAGCACTACCACTGCACCACCTGTGAGGATATGGATAGGATTAGAAATGAGTACATTAGAGGGTCAGCTCAAGTTGGACGGTTTGGACACAAACTCAGAGAGGTGAGATTGCGTTGGTTTGGACATGTGCAGAGGAGAGATGCTGGGTATATTGGGAGAAGGATGCTAAGAATAGAGCTGCCAGGCAAGGGGAGAAGAGGAAGGCCTAAGAGAAGGTTTATGGATGTGGTGAGAGAGGACATGCAGGTGATGGGTGTAACAGAACAAGATACAGAGGACAGAAAGATATGGAAGAAGATGATCTGCTGTGGCAACCCCTAATGGGAGCAGCCAAAAGAAGAACAATTCATTGTTTGTAGCCGGCATTGTGACAGTGTTGTTAGACTATGGGAGACATGCAAGGAGGGATTTCAGTGTACTATGTGTAAATGACAATAAATGTGAACTTCACCTTGAAATTGAACAGACCTCAATCTTATTATATAGGTGGGCAGAATATTCATCAAATGTTCTAGAAACAGATAAAAGAGAATTGAGTTTTTTTGCTTATATGTATTCTTTTTACCTGCAAATGCCAAGACAAGTAAATGAAGTAATGAAATATAGCTTAAATATATAATGTTATGTTTAAACTGAATCCTTACAAAGACAGCAGATGTTAAGAGAGAACAAAACCTGGCAAAAAAAGAAAATTGGTTTTAAAAAAGCATTGCCTTATGCAGTTTAAACTGTGATAAAAATGTGACCTTGATTTTAAATCAAACATATGGAATAAAGGATGCCAGTTTATTCGTCAAAAAGAGATGAACAGTGTATTATTAATGTGACGCAAATTGCATTATTCAGTATGCTTATTAGACTAGTGTCTACACTTTCAGAAGGCATAATTTGCCCAGCTCAGGAGGTTTATGCAGAGGAAAGGTTATTGATTTGCAGCCTATTTGTCAACAAGTATTGATACTGACCTCATTACAGCCTAGTCGTGAATACAAAAAAGGAAGAAAAACAACCTGGATGCAGCTTGTGACACTACAGCTAGACTAAGTGATGGGAAATACATGCACAGTATACTTATATATATGCACACAAATACACACACACATATATTATAATATATATTGTGTGTGTATATTCATCAAAAATATCAGTGACCAGAAAAAAATGTATACATGGTATGTGATTGACGCAATTATGTTTTGCTTCTCCGTTCCCAGAGTAACTGTTTCCAGAAAAAACAAGAGAAACAAATTGTGAAAAATGCAAAAAGATTAAAAAATCAATAAAAAGCTATGGAACACTTCTTTTTAAATTCCTTGTTGAAGAGAGTATCAAAAACGTGACCTTCATCACCAACAGTGTACACAGCTGCAGAGGTAACCTGCAATAGGCCATGTCATCACCCACGAAAAGCATGAATGTGAAAACTGTTTGGATAAATGTAATAGCCAGTGGAAAGATAAACATGAACCTGCTCATTTTTAAGATACTGAGCTGGTAATCAGAGAACAGCAGCTACTGCCAAATGATGCAGGTCGTGGACTCTCTCAATGTGAAACAGAGACAATTGCAGTTTAACTGGAACACAGAGCCTGTATGATTAACCTGGGTATAAATGGGTGTACCTTACAAATATGAGTTAATACCTCAACAATCACCTAACAATAACTCATTCTTCATGACATGAGCAGTCACATATTTATGAAGTAATCATAAACTTAAACTATTGTATCACTGTATTTATAAAAAAAAATTAAATATAAAAAATGACAGTCTTTTTAGCACTCGTTATTTATGTTTGTCATTGTAAATGTATAACTTACCTTAAAGGAATAATCTAACACTGTACCACTGAGTCATTGTATTAAGTTTTGGTTCTTTTTAAACATGATTTTAACTGTTTCTTTTAGTTTTATTATTGCTGTAACATTACTAGAAATATGTATGAATAAATGAATGTGTTTAGTTTCTGTGGTTGTTCAATTAATGAAAAATTTCTCATAAAATTGTTAATACTCGGCTTTACATCATGCCTTGCGCCTGACGTTGTTATAAGTTCATATTCCACCTCTGCCATTGTTAGGAAGCAACAATAATGGCAACTATTCTAAAATCACATTTGGCCCTATTATCATTACCAGATAAGCAGCCTCATAGTCAGAGTTCTTAAACAGGTCATCCTCATTTAGAGTTTCCTCAGCTCTCTGTTCTTTGTTCACACACACATTTTTTTGGTGTTTCACTTGTTTCTTGACTTTTGTGAATTTTACGATTGTTGTGTGCCTCCTGTCCATTTTCCCCACATTCTTGCCTGTGTCTTTATGTACACTCTTAGTTGGTTGGGTTTATTGGCCTTATCCTCACTTGAATGCTATATGTCTTCACATCCACCAGTTATTCATTGTAAAATACTAGAATAATCATGAGTGTGGAATGGAAATTTTCAGTTTACAGATAACTGTCCTTTTTATATTATAAGAAAATGTGTACTTGACAGTTTTCAGAAACTGTATATGTGACCTTTAACATATATTACTGATGCTGACCTGTGTGAGCAGTTCAAAAGAATCTGACTTTACCAGAAATGTATTTTTATAAACTGTTCTTCCTGTTTTACGAATAAGCTAAGCTATGAACTCATCTGTAACTGCCGTCTATTTTAAACCCTAAAAGGCTCATGCATTAATCTGCCTTTATACGAACTTGTGAAGTTTGCACACAATCAGCTGATATAAAAGAGCTGAACTCTTTCCTGTCAGCGCGCATGCTACTGACACTCCAGTCTAGGTATGCAACAATAAAAGAAAGCTTATGAACATTCTTCTGGTGTGAGACTCTGACTCCTTCCATTTTACGGGTCAACAATTCTTTCTTCCACAGTTTTTTGGCACCCCAGATGGGACCAAAGACGATCGGTTGACTCCTTCAACGGAACTCGGTCCGGTGATCTGACCCAGACGGCAGACTGTCTTTGAGATCCGACAGCAGGAAAAATCAGTTCCGGCAAACCTTAGGACTGCCCTGCGCTGGTCGACTTCTGTGAGAGGAGTCTCCGGTCTCCTTTGGACGTCCCAGAGTACAGGTCTCCTTTTAACTACACCAGTCATAAATATCTAGACTGGGGTAAGTACCCCCGGGGGAACCGTTGGGTATTTTGGGAGTTTTTTAGGGGTATTTTTGGGTAATATTGAAAATTAAATAGAAACTAACTGACGGACCTGGAAAAATCTACTCATATAAATAAGTGTTAAACTGAACAGAAAGAAAGATTAGATATCCTTATCGGAATAAAAATTAAGGGAATAGTTGATGGGACATTAAGGTGCGTGGCACACCAGGAAAAGAACCCGTGTTTTATTAAACGGCGATAAGGTTTTGAGGCTGGGACAATAGTTTAACACAGGAAATATAGACTCTTAAAAGAGGAAAAAGAAGAATAAAGTGTACACTGGAAAAGAGTAGATCTTCATTGAAGGAAAATGGGTTCTGTCAGTAGTAAAGAAAAAAAAAAAAAATAATAATGAACAATCCGGGGAAAGGGGGAAGGGGATGACATTGGAAGGATTATTTTTGGAGGATCAACAGACGCCGAAAAAGGGGTCGCCGAGAAAATTAGTCGAGAAAAGTACAGGTTTAGATTTTAAGAAAGCATGTAAAAGTGGAATAAACAAAGTGGGGGCCGTTGGCCACTAGAGGGAACAGGTGAAGTAAATGAGATACAAGAGATAAGGAAGATTCTGTGTAGAAATACACAGGGATGTTGTAATGGAGGTCCATATCGGATGGACATGTTTGACAGGTGGGAATTGGTCATTAAAGATCGAAATCTGGTGACTGTCCAGAAACAAAATAAATTATTGAGGGTTAGTGAAGATAAGAATAAAAAAGAGAAAGAAGAGTTATTAATTGCGTTACAGAAAGCCCGAACCCCTGAATCAGGAACGTCAACAGCCAGGAACAAAAAGAAAAATGATCCCAATAAAGACCCGATGTATCCCGTAATATGTCCTCCTCCACCACCCTACCAACCACCACCACCTCCCCCTGCCCCTCCAGTAATCCCGAGTGCCCCTCAGGTGTCTAGTGACTCGTCAGAAGATGATACTGATGTCCCTATAGACTCAGGGTTCACTCATACGAGTTCTGGTCAAACCCCTGTTGGTCGCAGAACCAGAGCACAACTAATCCAAGGCCCAGTTTTCTCTGTTTCTTCCGTCCCTCCGAGTTCCCAGAGATCCTCAGATCCCACCACCTCCTGCCCACTAATAGAGGTCCCCAATCCCCGCTACAACCCTGCCCAAGCAGTGAATGCCCAAAACCCCACCACTGTTATGATTCATCGAAACTGGGACATTCAGGAATTGAAAGATGTTGTTGCTGAACTGCTGGACCGTAAGGCGGTGGGTGGACTGAAATTTGTGGAACAATTGGAACAGTTGGATAGTATGTATAAGCCCAACGCTGCGGAATGGACGCATGTGTTAAGACGAAAGCTAGGCACTACTTGGGCCACTGTGAATCGAGGTACCCAAAACGGGCAACCTTGGGCTTGGAATACTGCTCTACATCGAGGGGACGGGGTGGATGGAAACGTCGCATTCCAGGAACAATGGGAAACTTTGAAACAGAATATTGCAGGAAAATATAAAAAGGGCACAGATTGGTCACTTATTTCTGCCGCAAAAGAAAAGAAAGATGAAACAGTAGATGAATGGGCACATAGAGTACAAGACTTGATGGCAAATCACTCTGGTTTGGAGAATGTGGACGACCGACAACGTGCAGCCGTGCCTCCTTTTGTTTCAGGACTGAGATCTGACATACAAAGTAAAGTACGCACTTCCTGTATTGGATGGGAAAGTGCTGCATTTGAGGAGGTGAAGCGTCATGCGGAACATGCAAAGCGCCAGACATCGCAAAAACAAGACCAAACTGCTGCTAAATTGTTGGCAGCTCAAATGAATTATTACACTGGGGGACGAGGAGGTCCTCCAAATCGCCGTGGGTTTGGTCCAAGAACAAGAGGACAAGGAAGAGGCTGAGGATTTGCCCAAGCCTCAGGCCCATACCAATCCTCCTCTAGTCCCTACTGTTGTTACAATTGTGGTGAACCTGGACATTTCAGACGAGACTGTCCGAATAAAGGAAACCCTCGCCTACAACCGGGTCACCCCACTTTCAACCCCATGTTCCCTTCTGAGGACTATACTCCTGGTTTTCCAGAGAATCAAGGATGGCCATAGGAATCCACAGGGACCTACTGTTCTGCTTTACTTTCTCCTCTTTTGACTCCAGACTCTGAGACTGATCCTTTTCTTCCCCTGCATATTAATCAACAAGAGACTATGTTTCTAGTGGACACTGGTGCCACACGTTCAACTCTTTCTACAGTAAAGGTCCCTGCCTCGAACGATACAACCACCGTCCTCACCGCCTCAGGCCAACCCCATGTTCTTAAGGTCTCTGTCCCGTTACATGTCCAATCTAATCTGTCTGGCCCTTCCATCTCTCACCGTTTCCTCCTCAATCCCTTATGTCCTGTTAACCTTCTAGGCCGTGACCTCATGTCTAAATTATCTCTTTCCATGTCTGTGACTGAACATGGTTTTCACTGCTCTTCCCCAAAGTTATTTTATCAGGCCACCCGTCCTCGCCCCTCCTTCGCAGCTTGGACCCTTCTTCCCACCCCCACCTCCATGCTCCTCATGGCTGTACATTCCTTCCCCTCCTGTGTGTTTCCCCTACTCCAAGTCCCCGAGATTGCTCACTGTACAGCCCAGTATTTTCCCTCTCATTCTGCACTCCTCCCCCTCCTGCCCACTCCCTATTACATGTTGGTATCCCTCCTTTCCCGTGGTTGTCTGACATTCCGGATTCTCTTTGGGCTCAGGGAAAAAATGATTATGGTCGTATCGCCCAGTGCGAGCCTCTGGTGATCCACCCAAAATCCTCCTTCCGCCCGCATCGCGCTCAATATCCGCTCTCTCCTGAGGCGGAAGCTGGTATTTCTGCTGTTCATGCCGACCTCGTAAAACGGGGTGCTATTATTCCTATTTCTTACTCACCTGTGAATTCTCCTATTCTTCCTGTAAAAAAGGCTGACGGTTCATGGCGTTTCGTCCAAGATCTGCGTCAAGTCAATGCTGCTATTTTTCCTCGGGCTCCCATTGTTCCAAATCCCTCTACCATTCTCTCCACTATTCCCCCTTCTGCCCGATATTTCTCTGTAATTGACTTGGCCAATGCTTTCTTTTCTGTTCCTGTCCATCCTGACTCTCAATTTTGGTTTGCTTTCACTTTTCAGAACCGCCGGTGGACATGGACTGTCATGCCTCAAGGGTACACTGAGTCACCCTGTGTGTATGGACAAGCACTTGCACAAAATTTAGAGGGTTTCTGGCCAGAAGGGGGCAGCATACTCATTCAATATGTAGATGACATTATGCTATGTAGTGACACACAGGTCTCCTGTGAACAAGACACACGAGCATTACTTTTGTTTTTAGCAGAAAATGGACATAAAGTTTCTAAAGCTAAGTTGCAATTGGTTCGCACAACCGTGAAATATTTAGGCCACACCATTACCAACGGTACGAGAGCTCTTTCCTCCGATCGTGTGACCACTATTCAAAATCTTCCTCGGCCCGTCACAAAACAACAAGTCATGTCTGTCCTAGGTATTCTAGGCCAGGGGTAGGCAACGTCGGTCCTGGAGTGCCACAGTATGTGCAGGTTTTTGTTCCAACCCAGTTCCTTAACGAGAACTCAATTATTGCTGATGAAGCACATATTGCTTAAGTGACACTTTAATGCTTCATTTTAGTGGTCTCGCTTGTTAAGGTTCTCCAACCTTAATTGCTTATTTCAATCTTAAACTGCTGCATTCAGTGTTTTAATTGCTCCTTATTAGCAATAAGATGTAAAAGACAAAGCAGCCAGCAGTTCTCCAGCTAGCTTTTTTCCAATTACATCTGTGTGTGTTCATCATGCACGGTTTGATTTAATAAAACACTTAATAGAAAAATGTGACAGACTGAAAATTATCTGTTTTAGGCTTCAAATCATTTGGATGATATCCTTGGAAAGGAAAAAAATCTACGATATAAAAGCCTTACATTGCACAGACTAACAAGCCATAAAATTAAATAAGGTCTGAGATTGGCAATGTTTGGTTTCTAATTAAGCAATTGGGTTGAATGAAAACCTGTAGCCACTGCGGCTCACCAGGACCGACATTGCCTACCCCTGTTTTACATCTTATTGCTAATAAGGAGCAATTAAAACACTGAATGCAGCAGTTTAAGATTGAAATAAGCAATTAAGGTTGGAGAACCTGAACAAGCGAGACCACTAAAATGAAGCATTAAAATGTCACTTAAGCAATATGTGCTTCATCAGCAATAATTGAGTTCTCGTTAAGGAACTGGGTTGGAACAAAAACCTGCACATACTGTGGCACTCCAGGACCGACGTTGCCTACCCCTGTTCTAGGCTATTGTCGACAATGGATTTTAAATTTCTCGGAGAGGGCCCAGCCACTCCAGACACTGGCCAATACCCCTGACCTGCCTTTGACAGGCCAGGTAACCTGGACTCCGGATGCTGAACGCTCCTTCACTGATTTAAAAGCGTCTCTTCTTGCTGCCCCTGCTCTTGGATTGCCTGATTATTCTCGTCCATTCACTCTGTTCGTGGACGAAAAGGGGGGATATATGAATGCAGTCCTAACACAATTACATGGGGATAAACAAAGGCCAGTAGCCTATTTTTCAAAAAAGTTAGACCCGGTAGCAACTGCCCTACCCCCTTCTCTAAGAGCAGTGGCTGCAACGACTGAAGCCGTTTTAGCCAGCACCGACATAGTACTCATGAGTCCACTGATAGTAAAAGTACCACATGCCGTACATTCCATTTTAATACAGGCAAAAACCTCACATTTAACTGCTGCTAGGGTAATACATTATCAAAATGTGTTATGTACCTTGTCTAACGTGACTATAGAAAGATGTTCGACTCTCAATCCTGCCACGTTACTCCCCACTGGTGAGGACGGAGAACCACACAACTGCCAGGAAGAAATAACTCATATAAGTAAACCACGCTCAGACTTACAGGAAACACCTCTAAATTCAGGTGAAACACTTTTTGTGGACGGCTGTTCACTAAGACTGGAAAATGGAGCTCCATCCACCAGTTATGTGGTGGTCCAAGGGGACCGCCTACTGGAAGCAAAGCGACTCCCATCAAATTTAAGTGCACAAGCAGCCGAACTCATAGCATTAACCCGAGCCTGCCAATTGTCCAAAGACAAGGAAATTACTATTTACACAGATTCCCGATATGCTTTTGGGGTGTGCCATGATCATGGGGCCCTCTGGAAATTGAGGGGTTTTAAGACCAGTACTGGCAAACCAATACAACATCAGGCATTGATTGAGGCATTGCTGGATGCCATAACCAAACCCTCAAAATTGGCTATTGTAAAATGCCAGGCACACACTGGTAAACAGGATCCTGTCAGTAAAGGGAACGAATTGGCTGACTATTATGCAAAAGAAACCGCACACAGTAACTCTCCGATTTCTATATTTCAGCAAAGTCAGGACCTGAACATGGATAATTTGGTTGTTTCTTTGCAGAGTGCCGCCACTGACGCAGAAAAAAGACAATGGAGCAAAGCAGGGTCTCTTCAAGAAGGTGTTTGGACCCACAAACAAACTAACAAACCTTTCCTCCCTAAAGCTTCTTTCCCAGGAATGGCTAAAATAGCTCATGGACTGGATCATGCAGGAAGGGACGCCATGATACAGGACATAGAAAAAACCTGGGAAGTAACTGGGTTCTCAAATTTTGCAGATCAGTTTTGTAAACGATGTGCCTTGTGTCAGAAATTCAATGTAGGAAAAGGCACTCAGGTAAGTCCCGCCGTCACCCCTAACCCAATGGGGCCATTTGAACATTTGCAAATGGATTTCATTGAGTTAACTCCATCAAGGGGCTACCGATACTGTCTGGTCATTGTTGATGTGTTCTCCCGGTGGGTAGAGGCTTTCCCTTCAAAACATAACGATGCTAAAACAGTAGCAAAAGCTTTGGTCAAAGAAATCATTCCAAGATGGGGTATACCACAGAAATTACAAACTGATAATGGGACTCATTTCGTTAATACGGTCATAAATGAATTGACCACCTGGCTCCAAATTAATGTTCACCACTATTGTAAATATCATCCACAAAGTGGAGGCATAGTCAAACGGTGCAACGGCACCCTAAAATTAAAATTAGCCAAAATTTGCGAACAAACTAATCTGTCTTGGCCGGATGCCCTTCCCTTAGCTCTGATGGGATTAAGGGGTCGGACACATCGACAATTGGGACTCTCGCCATTTGAAATTCTTACCGGTCGGCCCATGCCCATTGGTATGGTTGTGGGAAATGTGAACTTGCATACTGTAGACAATGATCTTCTTTCTAGTCTTACAGGTCTTAGAACCGCCCTAAAAGAGGTTCATCAACGAGTGCAGCAGGCCTGGAGAGACAGCCCGCCTGTTAAAGATTCCCCTATTCCATTGGGTACCTGGATTCTGGTCCGCGATACTCGGAGGAAACATTGGCATCAACCAAGGTGGAGAAGCCCATTCCAAGTCCTGCTGTCCACTCCCCACGCGGTAAAGGTTGAAGGACTACCTGCCTGGATCCACGCGTCTCATTGTAAACCATGGCGAACCTGAAGATGATTCTTACTCTGTACCTCATTGTCCCTTCTGGGGGGCAATGACAGACGGGAGGTGATAGGCTCCTTTATCAGGCCAAACTGGCTAACAACGATAAATATCCGAACATTTCACTCACCACCGGCATCACTACTACTGTGAGAGTAGACTTTTGCTATATTGTGGACTGTGGTGCTGCACATATATCCCAAACAATACTGCTCCTGATGGCTCCATCACGCGTGCCCTGGCTGGCCTAACTGCCCTTTCTCTAGGATTGTCTCAGAACTCTGGGATTGATACTCCCCTAGATGAATGGTTTGCGTCATGGTTCGGCCCTTGGGCCCATCTTTTTAAATCAGTTTGTATCTCCCTCGCGATAGGTCTCCTTTTGTTACTACTCACTTTGTGCTGCATCGTTCCTTTAGTCAGGCATCTGGTTTCCCGTCTTTTTTCCAACACCATGGCAAAGGCTTTCCTCCTCCATGAAGAACGCACTCTCGTCTATGATCCTGAGAATGTTTCCCTTTAGTTACCCGATTCTTTTTTCTCCTCAAAAGGGTCGAGTGTGGAATGGAAATTTTCAGTTTACAGATAACTGTCCTTTTTATATTATAAGAAAATGTGTACTTGACAGTTTTCAGAAACTGTATATGTGACCTTTAACATATATTACTGATGCTGACCTGTGTGAGCAGTTCAAAAGAATCTGACTTTACCAGAAAGCTACCTTTACCAGAAATGTATTTTTATAAACTGTTCTTCCTGTTTTACGAATAAGCTAAGCTATGAACTCATCTGTAACTGCCGTCTATTTTAAGCCCTAAAAGGCTCATGCATTAATCTGCCTTTATACGAACTTGTAAAGTTTGCACACAATCAGCTGATATAAAAGAGCTGAACTCTTTCCTGTCAGCGCTCATGCTACTGACACTCCAGTCTAGGTATGCAACAATAAAAGAAAGCTTATGAACATTCTTCTGGTGTGAGACTCTGACTCCTTCCATTTTACGGGTCAACAATTCTTTCTTCCACATGAGCCACCATTACAAATGAATCCAAAGATGGACGTCCTTTATTTACTCCAGGCTGGTGGAGTCCCAACAAGGTGAACAAATGAGTTCTGTATGGTAGGACTGCCTAATCTAACAGAACAGCTTCTTTTATCAGTTAAGTTAATTTACGTAACATATTCAAGATCATTTTAATATACATCAATCAGCACACAAATAAATGGTATATACTAATGATAGCCTTATGTAATACATTTTATCTAAAGGTTCCAAAACACAGTAGGTACAGTAACATGTTAAAAGTCATTGTAACACACACATTTGTCTCTAAAGAGAAGCTACTTATTTATCAAATCTTGAAAAAAAATTGTTTAATCATAATTATCTGATTGTTCCCTTGATTACTGTTTCGGGAAAAGGTTTGGTTTTCTTTTTTTTTCCTGCACATATCATTTAATATCATGACCATCCTTAAATCTTTTGCTGGCAACATTGTCCTCTGACACTCTGTCAAACACCCATATGTTTGTGAATGGCTTCCCACCCTACAAGAAATTTGCCATGAGTGGGTTTCCATGTGGTTTAGGTTATTCATATGCCAAAAATAACAATGAGTTATGTCTTGAAAATAAAAATGAAAATATTGATTATGGAATATTCTGTATACACATTTAAAAAATACCTAAAATATTTATAAAATTGTACTAAATTTTGAATTCCCTTTATGTCAAATGTATCCATTTGGTGAATCATGACGATACCATATTTCTGTACAGTGTATAGTCTAAATCTAATAAAGAGAAGTATAACTACTTATATATATATATATATATATATATATATATATTTATTTCTCTGTATATTAAATATACCATCTTACGGAAAATCCTAAAATTGCATCTACTTACTGGTACCAAGCAGTACTTGTTTTTAAAAGAAAGAACTGTGTTAGCTGATCTAATTCAATTCAGGATGTCATTCCAAAGTTTGGGTGCTATACAGCTAAAGGCCATGTCACCCATAGAGTGCAGATTAGTGCGGGGCAAAACAAGATGGCCAGAATCAGAGGACATCAGTGGGTGAACAGAAGCATAGTTATGGAAAAGGTCACTGGTGTAGTCTGATGCAAGGCCATTTAAAGCTCTGTAGGTTATTAATAGAAATGCACCTGTATATTCAGTCCTATAAGACACAGGGAGCCAGTGATGATGAAGTAGAATGGATGGTATGTGTTTACTGTTGCAAGTCTGTGTAAGGACGGACTCTAGCAGCAGAGTTTTGAATCAACTGGATCTGTGATAGAAGATTTGAAGGGGCATTTGACAGTAGGGAGTTACAATAATCAAGGTGGGATGTGGTAAAAGCACAAGTCTTTCAGCATTGAAAGAGGAGATGAATGAGTGAACATGACAGATATTTCGGAGTTGGATGGAATAAAAAAGGGAGGATTCAAAAATGACACCAAGATTCCTTGCATTAGATCAACCCTGCACAAGATACGGCCTGCGGGCACGCGGCCTGCACCAGGGTTTCTAAGAATTGTGAACTTTTACTTAAATGTGACTAAACTTATATCTAATCATACAAAACGCATCTACAGGTCATTCCAAGAAAGTTTGTATATAAAATAAAATCACGGAGTCAGAGTTAAATGCGCAGTATATTCAATCCCAATACCCAGTGTGATTATTGTCACGTTAATAATCTTATTTCAACTGTGCTTGTATCTTTAACCCTGATCTTACATTTTTAGAGTTGAAGCCGCGTGAGTTGTGTTTTTTTTTTTTTTATGAGGGCGTGCATGTGCGGTAAAGCTTGAGTCTTAATTCAATTCACAGTGACCAGAAATAATGAGTGGTGATAATTGCAAGTGCAAAATTGAGTCAGAACAGAGTATTTAATCCTGAGTGGACAAATAAGTATCTGTTCAGCTTCTACAATGACAAAATACTTTGTTTGGTTTGCCACAAATCAATCACGGTTCTAAAGGAATACAATGTCCAACATCATTGTGAATCCAAACATGTCGAGTTGACGAGGCTGAATGAAAACGAGAAGAAAATTAAGGCTTCACACTTGTTGAAAGCTTTGTATGGACAACAGCAATTTTTCAAAAAGGCAAAGAGAGAAAGTAAAGTGGCTACAAAGGTAAGCTTTTTAATTTCGAAAGAAATTGCTGCTGCTGGAAAACCTTTCATGGAAGACGTCTTCATAAAAAAGTGCATGATGATTGCTGCATCTGAACTATGTCCAGAAAAGAAACATACTTTTGAAAACGTGAGCTTGTCCCGGATGACTGTGCAATGAAGACTGAATGATATTTCTAGCAACCTTCATGACAAGTTAAGAAAGAAAGCTGCAGAATTCAAGTACTACTTGTTAGCCATGGATGAAAGCACTGACATAAATGATGCTGCACAACTTTTAGTTTTTATCCGTGGTGTTGATGACAACTTTGAAATTACAGACGAATTAGCAGCTTTGTGTTCCATGAGAGGCTGAACCACTGGTAAAGACATTTCAAATGAAATGAAGCAATGTATCACTAAGAAATTAAGTATGACTTTTGAAAATATTGTGGCTATTTGTACCGATGGTGCACCATCAATGTGTGGCAAGAGGATTGGTGCGGTAACACTCCTGGAAGAATTTGCTGCGAAAAAAAATAACCAGATATCATTGCATCATTCATCAACAAATGCTGTGCAGCAAACTCTTAAGTTACGACCATGTCATGTCAGTCGTAGTTTCTGTCGTAAATTACATCCAGATAAGAGGGCTTAAACATTGAACATTTCGTGCATTTTTAGAAGAAACTGGCAGAGGTTCGTTGGCTAAGCTGTGGAAAAGTATTGCAATGTTTCATTGCACTCAAAGAGGAAATTGTCGAGTTTTTGAAAAACGATCCAAAGGATTTTCCCAAATTGAAAAATGAAGATTGGAACAACGACCTATGTTTTCTGATTAATATCAGCACGCATTTGAACGAACTGAATTCAAAATTGCAGGGAAAGTCACAGCTTATTTTCCAACTTTTGGCCTCAGTAAGAGCTTTCAAAATTAAACTTATGCTGTTTAAAAACCATTTGTCGAAAGGAGACATGAGCCATTTCTCAAAATGTAAGACCATTCCTTCTAACAAACATGCCATGCTAGGAAAGAAATATTCTCATGACGTTGATAAATTTATTCAAGAATTCGACAAAAGATTTGCTTTGTCAAGAGAAGAGGAAATCAAATTCATAGTGATTAAAGACCCTTTTTCTGTGAACCCAGATGAAGTTCCCATGGACTTACAGCTGGAAATCATTGAACTTAAATGTTCAGCAGTTTATAAAACTAAGCATAGAGAAGGCGATCTTCTTGACTTTTACAGAAGCTTGGACAAAAAGAAATTTCAAAATTGAAGGGACGCAGCAATACAAGTATTCAGCATGTTTGGCAGCACGTACACATGTGAACAAACATTTTCTGTTATGAACCTTAATAAAAGAAATTCTCATTCATGTTTAACTGACAAACACTTTGAAGACATATTTATAACTTCAACATCAAATATGACTCCAGAATTTGAAAAACTAGTTGGTGACATGAGATACAATGTCTCACATTAAGGGTCCATTGAAAAAGCACAAATGTGGCAGTTTGTCATGCTTTTGGTAAGTTAGCATTATGAAATTTATTTATTTAATACTTTCTTAACATGTTTTTAATTGGTACTCTCTTAAAAATATTGAGGTTTGCCACCTTCATTTTTTTTTTGTGAATTTAACGTGAACTACTACATTTTCCGACTTTTGTTGCAGCCCCGGATCATTTTTTGAGTTGTGCAGGGTTGCATTAGATGAAGGTCAGATGAGATCATCGCCAAGAGTGATTGAAAAGTAGCTAATTTTCTTAAGGTCCACTTTAGTGCCAATTTGCAGGAGTTCAGTATTGTTGCAATTTAATTTTGAAGAATTCTGCTCTATTCAAGTTTTAATTTTTTAATTTAATTTAATTTTAGTTTTTAACACTGAAATAGAGTTGAGTATCATCTGCATAAAAATGATAAACCAGTCCAAAGCTACGAATGATATGGACAAGGGGAATCATATAAATACAGAAGAGAAGAGGGCTGAGGACAGAGCCCTGTGGAATTCCTTGTGTGACTGGCGCTGAGCTGGGTCTGCTGTTGCCAAGACTAACAAACTGTTGCCTATTAGTTAGATAGGACTTACACCACTGGAGGGCAGTGCCAGAGACACCCAGAATGTTCTCCATTTAATCGTTATAAAGCAGTAGTGAGGCCTCATCTGGAGTACAGTGTGCAGTTTTGTTCCTCATGCTATAAAAAGGACACAGCAGTGCTGTAAAAAGCGACTATGCTAATTCCAGAGCTACAGGTGACGAGTTATGAGGAAAGATTAAAAGAGCTGAGCCTTTTCAGTTGAAGCAAAAGAAGATAGATAGATAGATAGATAGATAGATAGATAGATAGATAGATAGATAGATAGATAGATAGATAGATAGATAGATAGATAGATAGATAGATAGATAGATAGATAGATAGATGTTATATTATAAATTATGTTCTTTGTTCAGGGTAATATTTTAGTTAGTATTTTACTTTATTTTATTGGCTTTAATTCTGTTTAATGCGTTGTATATCATGTATTTATCTGTTCTTAGTGTTCTAAGTTGATATTATTTGTATTCAATGTTATATATATATACCCTGGTGTTCTTTCTGTGACTCTGTGAAAAGCCTTGAGCATATGTAAGGTTGTATATAAATAAAATGTATTATTATTATTACTTCCCAAAACTTTCCATCAGCAAATCCAGCATGTTTATATTTACCTAATGTAGTAAAGCACTCTTTAGTATTACCCTCACCTACGTACAATGGAAAAAAATACTAGTAAAGTTGATAATCTGTGATAATCTAATGTACTTCATTTTATATTGTGTATAGCACTTTAAATAGTGCCCAGTGATCCACTGGCATACAGTCCAGGCTTGTGCCCAGTATAGCCCCCAATGACAATTAACTAGATTAAGCAGATTTGAGAATGTTATGTTACTGTAAATAGTACCTTTTAGGATACTGTGGTATATCAGATTTAAAGAGTGAAATGCACCATCATTGGTTCATAATTAAGTACCGTGTTTGTTATAAAAATAAGTAGTGTTGGTATATTCTTTTCTTACCTGAGGAAAATGTACCCAAAACACTGATGGGAATTTGTTGATTTCAAATTGTTGCAAATATCCTATATCTTGCTTGTTGGTTGTACATGCAAGTAAGAATTTTACTGTACTCTATGTATGTAACAATACTGCTGCAACTACTACTACTACTACTACTGGTACCCTATCTAAATTCACAATTATATGTGTACACCTTGAATGCAAAGAACTTAATTAAATTAGATTTTAGATACCTGTTCTAAAGCTTTCTGTCCAAAAATACTGTCCAACTGAAGAATACTGTAAAAATCTCTACCGATTTTATAATAGCATACTGTAGGTTGAATAGTGTAATACATATAAGATCAGAGAAAGATAAGCAGTGTAGCAGTACTTTGGCACTTTATTGTCACTGAATCCTGCTGTGTAAAGAAGGTAATGTAGAGAGAAGGTAATCCCTCTATTTTATGGCCTGTTGTGCAGTCTTCCATGGTAGTAATTTAACTGTCTGCAGCAATGTGTTTGCAGTCCTGGCGTCTTTAGGAAAAATGGATAAACATCCCCGAGATCACTCCAACCCTCTCACAAAATGTGTTCATTGTCATTCAGGACATCATGCTCTGGATTCCAAAGTGCACTGCTTATACACATATAAATTAATTATGGAAGCATTTATAAAAGAAAAAAAAAAATTGAAATGCAACAAACATGTAGGCACCCTGCCCAGGGTTTGTTTCCTGCCTTGCGCCCTGTGTTGACTGGGATTGACTCCAGCAGACCCCCGTGAGTCTGTAGTTAGGATATAGCGGGTTGGATAATGGATGGATGGATGGACAAACATGTAGAATATTTATCAAACAGAGCACATATTGTATTATTTTAGGCTATATCTGAAAGAATTATCTGTCAGCATCTCTTTAGTTTTTCACCTGTCTACAGTTTAACACTTAAAGTACACTTTTTTAGACAAACATGTACATTGTAGGCAACTGACTGTTCAAATAGTGACAGTATTATACATGCAAACAAAATGTTTTATTTTGAATAGTGTTATAAAGGATGGCACGGTTGTGCAGTAACCCAGGTTGTCTGTGTGTAGTCAGCGTGGGATTTTATTCAACAACTCCAGTTTTACTCTTCTGTCTCTAAAGTAGTGCATGTCAGGTTATTTGTTGATTGTGAATGTGTGTGGGTAGAACGGTACCCTGTACAGGTGGCAGTTGAGTCCAGCATAGAATCTGGCATCCCAAAACCCTGAAGGGGAGTATGTAAAAATAAGAATGTTATGTACTGTATGTTATGTTAAATTTATAGCAAAAAGTCTCTCTGCGATATTCCATCACTTTCAGTTCCAAAAAAACTGCAATATTATGTGACAGTTTCTGAATCATCAAATGCTCACGTTAATTCAGTCCAAAGAATGCACTGAATCATTACAGAAGGACTTGGATAGCATACAAGCTTGGACAGATTTGTGGCAGATGAAATTTAATGTAAGTAAATGTAACGTTTTACATGTGCGAAGTAGAAATGTTAGATATGAATGCACAATGGGGGTCTGATATTTAAAAGCACACCTTATGAGAAGGAATGAGGAGTCCAGCATACAAAAGCCATTAAGAAGGCTAACTGAATGTTAGGTGATACATCACAATGTGCAGAGTCAAAGGAGTTTTTTTTTTTAATCTTTATAATACACTGTTTAGGCTTCCCATGGAGTACTGTTTGAAGTTTTGGTCTCCAGGACACAAACAGAATATAGCAGCGCTTGAAGTTGTCCTGAGAAGCTGATTCCAGGATTGCAGGGTACGAGTTTTGAGGAAAGACTGAAGAAGTTGATGCTTTTCAGTTTAAGCAAATGGAGACTAAGAGGTGTTTTGGTTGAAATGTTTAAAATTATAAAATGGAATTGGAACAGTGGATCAAGACTGTTATTTTAAAATGAGTTCATCAAGAACACAGTGACACAGTTGGATACTTATTAAGGGTAGATTTCTCTCAAACTTGAGGAAGTGTTTCTTCATGCAGAGAACAATATATGCATTGAATAAGTTTTCAAGTAGTGTGGTGGACAGTAAGACTCTAGGGACATTCAAAACTCAATGTGATGTTGTTTTGGAAGGATTCGGTGGACAGAATTGGTGCGCTTCGGTGTGCTGAATGGCCTGTTCTTGTCAAAAGTTTTTCTAATGTTGTAATTCTGTAAGAGACTTAACTATCACAAAAGGAAATTAGTGATATCTAGACTTCAGTCAAACATGCTACTAATAATAAAATAATTGATCTGTTTCTACTGCGTTTGCTGGAAAAGAATTGTGTGGTATCTGATTTAATAAACAATGAGGTCTGATGCTATGACCTGCAGTAAGTTTCACTAGCAGTGCTGATTGGCAAAATTCGCCAAAGCATATTTCTCAGCAAATTTGCTGTGTTTGCTGGTGACCTTGTTTGCTGAATATTTTCCTGGAAATTCACTGTGTTAGGCAAACATTTTTTCCAAGTGTCCCATGATGTTTTGCAAGGCCAGCGTGACATCACAGAGCTGTAGCAGCCATGCGCAGAACTTTCCAGAATGCTTACTGCAAGATCGTTCCAGACATGGTCGTTACTGGGTTCACAGTGCTGTACAATATTTTCCCCTACCTCTAACTACACTCATTTCACCAAGAAGAAACCCTGCTTTTCCATTGGCAAGTTGCTTCAACTCAACAGATTTCTATCCCACCAACATTTGAAAAAATAAATTAAAAGACTGCAGTGTTTGCATTTGAGGGGCACATTAGCTGAACATAATTTGAATATTATGAGTACTGCCACCAGAGATATAACACTGATCTCTGTGCGCTACCAGGATAATTATCCATGCAAATCAGCTATCTGCCCAGGTACAATCCTGAAACAAACCTTCAAAGAGCCATTCCCCTCCTTCTCCCCTCATCAGAACACACAGTACACACTATGAAATTAAAAACATAGATTTATTACTAGGGAATACTATTCATTTTCTTTCTTTTTGTTGAAAGGATCTGCACAGGCAAATCGTAAAATAAAACAGATGTTCTAGCTGAACCTGGAGCCACTTCAAACAAATGATTGAGCCAGTCTCATGCCAAAGTTTACCCCAAAAGTGGAAGTCTGTGAGCGTAATGATCTACAATTTACTTACTTATTGCTAGTATGCAGCTGTTTGTTGTATTTTGTTAGTGGTATCCCTTCCGTCTGCATCTTTTGTTGTTTGAGGCACAGTGGCAAAGTGGTCAGATCACATATTTGGCCACTATAATTGATCCAGCATAGTTGGCAAACATTTCCCTAGCCCTGTAACAATACAAAGACCATTGCACCATTATAATCCACTCAAAACTAACTCAGTATCTTACTCCCCATTGACATTTACTGGAGTCTGGCGAAGTTCGTGTACATTTTTGTGATTTTGCCAAACTCACTGCTAAGTGGATTCTGTGGGGTTCACTTATCACTGCTCACCAGTAAAATGTGCAGGTGCTCTCAATCAACTAGTATTTTTTGTTTAACAGCAGATGCACTTAGTAAAGGCAGTGGTTTGTCACAGCATCTGATAGGCTACTCGGTTAAAAAAGAAATTTATTTACATTTTTTTTATTATCAAGAATGATTAATGTGATATGAAGAACTTTTTTCTGTGAAATTTCAGAACGTTACAGTTTACATTTCTGTTGGAACTTCTTAAGCTCCTTCACCCACACACCTCTGGGTGTTTTTCTCGGTCAACAAGATAATTTGTTAAAAAATAATGTGTTAGATGACTCTGGGTAGCCTTTTTTGTGCAATATTTCGACTGGTATTCTTTATCAAGAGGGTAAAGCTCATATAGAAGTAAAGATAATGATTAAGTTTGTAAACAAAAAAAATGTAAAAATGGAGAAGAATTGCCAAAGCAGAGTTTAAAGTCTAAGCATTGCCACTGCGCACAGACACTGCTATTATATAGTGATTTTCAAATGCAAACATAGCTCTAGTAGCTTTAGTGAAGGAATTAATTTATTATGGAATACCAGGACTGCTTGATCCTCTCCCACACAGTCCTAAGCCTATTAATAAGTGCACATCCTGGGCAGAACTTTCTAAAAGTATACTTTTTGCTGACCTTTCATTTTACATTTATTCCCCTGTGTCTGAAGCAATTTGCTAAAACTGATTTGACACTGACTGCAGTAGAGATTGCACACAATGTGAGAGAGCTTTTGTGGGCCATTTTGTATTAGACACATGAGGCAGAGGCCATCAAGACAAGTGAAAATCCTATGAAACAAGCAGCCTCAAAGCCCTCCAAAGATTTCTTTCTTTACAAAGCTCAGGCAAAATAGAACAGCATTGACAAAAGCAAATTCTCAACAGGGCCTGCTCATGAATAAAATAAAGTGTAGAAAATGAATGGCAAAGGCAATTATTTGTTAGTCAGATGGCAAATTGTAGTTAATTCATCTTGCATTCTCATCTCCGTTGGAACTAAAATCCAATGTGTGCTCTAAAGGTGGAAATAAAATTCATTATTAGTGACTTCACTAAGGCAAACTAAAACTGTGGAATAAAACTGTGATACATCTGCAATAAACAATTCCTCCCTAGCTCATGTAAGCCTCTATCCATCATTTCTTTTTCTCGAATCATGTCTTGATTATTAAAAAAAAATAAAGCTTGTTTCTGTATACAGGCAATGCCTCAGTGTTTCAGCATCCACACAGCATCACTCAGCTCTCCACCTGATAAGAATGAAGCTTTGTATTGTTAAGGAGCCCTGGGAGAGGCTTCTTGGCTAACTGACCCTTATCTCCAGGAGTTTAACATAAGATGGCGACTCCAGATGCAGAATAGATTTTGTTTCTTCAAAAACGGCATCAAACCTTGGATTTTTAATAGTTGCATCCTTGGTTGTCATATATTGTAATTTACTAGTTTTATATACCTCTGTAATTATTACACTGAATAAATCATGACTGAAAGATGGATGCTTTGTAATGTCAACCATTTCTTTAATACTCTGACACAAAGCAGTAAAGTGAACGGAGCCCAATATATTATTTTGTGTGTTATTTACAATGAAGAATTGCAATTTCTTTGAGTATGAGGAAAGAAAATCGATGGGTATAACTAATCAATGAAACAGGGAGCTCACCTCCCAACCATATCGTCTTTCATGCATCATGTCAGAGGATCTCCTTATGTGTTCTGTTGAGGTATGTAATAATACGCTGGGACAAGAGGGGATGCTGTCACTAACATTGTATTCTGCTTCTCTCCCCTCAGCACTGAAAAACTACCCAGTGAGGGCACCTGACTCCGCCCCTTTCAGTTCCCCAAGATTCCTGGGATGAGGTGTCATTTGCTATATTGAAGATCCTGGTAGACAGAGCTCCTGTTTAAAGTAACCAGCTACCGGTACATTTCTGTTAACTTTTGGCCCAAAACCCTGGGCATTTCATGCTGAAATGGGCATTACTTTTGTTTATTTTTCTTTAACCCTTACACTACTACATACTTGGGGGTTAATGCACCACTGGACGCCGAATACTTTTCGTTGCACTTTTTAAGGAAATGTCACAATTCATCAAGAAAAGTGAAATTTTAATGGAACACATTTTTTTTCATGCAAAGAGTATCACAATCACTGCAACACTTATAACACTTTTCCACACTGCCAATAAACTGTAAAAACTATTAAAAAAACTACTGGAACAACGCGTACAAGGTGCAACTGACACAATTGATGAAATTCAGTAAATCACCGAGCCAACTGTGCTTGAACTGGCAGAGGTAAACGCTGATGCTGGCAGGCTAGTCTAGTGCAGCAGCTGAATCCTAGGAACAGTGATGCCGCAGGAGGCGCCAGTGGCCATGAGTTGGATGCTCAATGAATGTACGGAACTGACTGATCAGCTCTGGCGTGCTGGCAAATTGCACTGGGAAGCAACTTTAGCTGGTTGCGGCGTTCAACGAATTTTCGTTGCTGAATATACTTGGGTCCGCCGTGCTGGCAAATTGCATTGGGAACCGACTATAGCCAGTTCTGGCGGTTTATGGGTTAATTTTAAAAGGGTCAACTCGGTTGGTGCCCCAGATTTTGATCTGGCAGTCTGTCATTCCTGCCACACCGGCCCGTACACACACCAGACTCTGCCTTGAACTCTTGCCTACAACAGGCTTACTTAACCGTTTATTAGTTGAAAATTTGAAACTAATCATTATTTAAGGCTTATAGTAAGACTGCATTTTTAAAATTCATTTCTAATATGTCCACACAAATGATAAAATGTTTTATTTTTAATAGTGGAGTTTAATCTTTGAAAATGCTAAAACAGATTACTCCTTTGTAAATTTAGAAGATATGAAAATCTTCCAAGCAAGTTTGACCATTGATCATTGTAACCAGAATTGATAAACACTAGCGATCTGTTAGCCTGATTGCTTTTAGGATACTTACATTATTTTTAGCATGGATACATATATCTCAGCACTACACACTGTTTTATTTCTGTGCATAAAAGAGACTTGCTAACTAAAGAAAAGCAAATAAATCTTTCCAGATATCTGTATCAATCCGAAGACTATAATAAAAGGAATCTAAAAGCAGGATGAACGTAACAGATACATTTTTGGGAGGCATAGAGAAAATGCCTATAGATATGCTAAATTGACTGCGGTGGGTTGGCACCCTGCCCGGGATTGGTTCCTGCCTTGTGCCCTGTGTTGGCTGGGATTGGCTCCAGCAGACCCCCGTGACCCTGTGTTCAGATTCAGTGGGTTGGAAAATGGATGGATGGATATGCTAAATTGAAGCTTCATCCATACATAGTACTGGTCAATAGAATGTGTGAATGGGTACTTTTAAAATATAGAACTGTAATATGGGTATAAAAGACTGTCACTGCCTCATTGAGCCTAAGCCTGCTAGAATGGATATGCCAAAGACACCCCAACTGGCTTGTGTATAAGAAAAATGCCTCTGACTCCTCCGAAAATGGGCATACAATCATAAAAAACCCCACTGTACAAATGTGAGACAATTGCATTGTTCAAATAGCTTCCTTTAGCTGGTAAGACATTATACAAGATTAGAGTAGATTAGATTAGATTAGATTAGATAATCTATATTAATCCTACGGCTAAATTCAGATACGTACAGCAGCAGAAACATAAAAAACAAGAATACAAATTCACAGGACAGATAATACAGCAAATCAATTAATCAATCAATCGATAAATGATAATAAACTTAATGAGTGCATCAAGTGGAAGCATTCAATTGCCTAATAGCTGTTGGCAGGCAAAACCCAGAGAGGCGCTTCTTAGCGCACTGTGGTGGAATGAGCCTGTGGGTAAAAGTGCTCCAAGAGAGCACCTCCTGGATGAAATGGAGGGGATTTTTCCTGACGGCATCCCAATTTTGCCATCATCCTGTTTTTCACAACAGCTTCCCATATGTTCAGGGTTCACCCTGTGATGGAGCAGGATTTCCTGATAAGTTTGTTCATGCATTGTGCTTCTTTTCAGCTCAGGTTGTTTCTATATAAGACTACAGCGTACAACATCACAGTGTCTACTATGGACTACTATGGACTGGTAGGACATTTCCAGCATATTTGATGCACACATCAATAAACCTGAGTCTCCTTAGCAAGTTCAGTCTGCTCTTTCCCTTTTTGTACAGCACCACCATGTTGTCAGACCAGTCCAGTTTGTTGTTTATGTGAACCTCCAAGTACTTGTAGTTCTGCACCACTTCCACATCATCCCCTTGAATGGTGACTGATCTCAGCAGATTCTTGTCACACTGGAAGTCCACCTCCAGCTGATGCTGAGTTGAAGGTTGTTGCCCCTGCACCACAAGGCAAATTCCTCCACAACCTTCCTGTAGTCTGACTCATCTCCATTATTAATGCAAATAACTAGCTATGGTACCTGGTCAAAGATAGATAATAGAATAATTTCAAAATATTTGCTATCTACAGTGCTTTCCCTCTATTTTTGTGTTTTCTGAACATCTCTTCACAGGCTCTCCCTCTCTGTAATGCATTCCCATAAAGCCTGCTTCTCAGACTGTCATTATTTTTGAGGCATCTTTCTCTTGTCGTGTCTGGTTTTATACTTGCCATCTTTTGAAGGCAACTCTCTCAGCATGCCTCATATGGCTTTACTCTTCCTCATACGTCTCACACTCGCACTTCCTCTTTCACTGTGTCATCAAAGCCAAACCGACCAGTCTGATTGCCCAGAGTTACTGGACACACAGTCCGTAGTGTTTTATTATATAGTTGATACAGTGGATCCATAAAGTATTCAGACACCTTCAATTTTTCACGTTTGCTATGTTGCAGGTTTGTGCTAAAATCATTTCAACTGATCTTATCCCTCATCAAAGAACACTCAGTACTCCAGAATAACAAAGTGAAAACAGAATTTTAGATGTTTAAAAAATGTATTATTAATAAAAAAAAGGAGTATTCAGACCATTTACTCAGTACTTAGTTGAAGTACTTTTGGCAACAGATCCAACCTTGAGTCTTCTTGGGTATGACATGACAAGCTTTACACACCTGGATTTGATGATTTTCTGATATTCTTCTGTGCAGAACCTTTCAAGACCAGTTTGGTTGGATAGAGCCTATTGGTGGTTAGCTATTTTCAGGTCTCTCCAGAGATGTTTGATTGTGTTCAAGTTCAAACTGTGGTTGGGCAATTCAAGGACATTCCAAAAGTTGTCCCTAAGATACTCCTATGTTGTCGTTGCTTTGTGCTTACAGTCATTGATGGCTATTGAACCTTCGGCCAGCCCAGTCTGAGGTCCTGAACACTTTGGGTCAGGTTTTCATTTAGGATATCTCTCTTTCTTTGCTCTGTTCAGCTTTCCCTCAAACCCGTTTATTCTCTCAGTGCCTGCCAATGACAAACAACCCCAAAGAATAATGTTGCCATCAGCAGGCATCACCATTGAAGTGGTATTGCATAGGTTTGGGTGGTGCCTGGCTTCCTCCAGACAAGAGACTAATCTCGATTTCTTCAGACCAGGGAATCTCATAGTTTAAAGCTTCTGTATGGCCACTCTGTTATAAAGCTCAGATCAGTGGAGTGTTGTAGTGAAGGTTGTCTTTCTGGTAATTTCTCCCATTTCCTTACAGTTTCTTTGGAGCTCAGCCAGAGTAAGCATTGGGTTCTTGGCCATTATCCCACAATTGCTCAGGTTGTTTGGGTAGCCATCTCTAGGAAGAGCTGTGGTTACTCCAAAAGTCTTCAATTTAAGAATTATGAAGGCATCTGTGCTCTTGGAAACCTTCAATGCTGCATACTTTTGTAGCCTTCACCAGATCTGAACATCAAACTGATCCCGTCTCAAAGCTGTATATGCAGTTCCTGGGGCCTAATGGCTTGGTCTTTGCTCTTATATACATTGTCAACAAATTTTTTGATAATACATTTTATCACATGTTCGCTCCTTCCTCTCCTTTTCTAACACTGAGAAACTTTTATCACATAGATAGATAGATAGATAGATAGATAGATAGATAGATAGATAGATAGATAGATAGATAGATAGATACTTTATTAATCCCAATGGGATTAATAAATTAATAACATCCCGCATTGATTACTGTAATTCCCTACTGGCAGGTGCCACTTCTAATCTTATATCACAGCTCCAGCTTATTCAAAACTCGGCTGCAAGAGTCCTTACTCGAACCAGCAACAGTGAGCACATCACACCCGTCTTGCTTCGCCTTCACTGGCTCCCTGTGTCCTACAGAATTGAATATAAAATTCTACTAATAACCTACAAAGCCTTAAACGACCTTGCGCCAAACTACATCAGTGACCTTCTCCATCACTATGTGCCTGTCCGCCCACTAAGGTCCTCTGATTCTGGTAATCTTGTTGTGCCCCACACTAATCTACACTCCATGGGTGACAGGGCCTTCAGCTGTATAGCGCCTAGACTCTGGAATGACCTACCAAAATTAATTAGATCAGCTGACTCCATGAATTCTTTTAAAAAACAACTCAAAACTCATCTGTTCAGGAAGGCTTTTAGCTCCACCTGACTTTATTACCCTTCTCTCAGTCTACCTCTATGTCAAGATGCTCATGTAACCTGTATGTCTGTGTGTGTGCGAAACCATCAATTATGTTGTCTGTTAGGCTTTTTTTCTCTGAATTTACTATCTAACTCTAATTTATTTATTGGTTTAGTACAATGCTATATACTGTATACCCTGCCATTCTTTCTTAAACTCTGTGAAGTGCCTTGAGCATGGGAAAAATGCTATATTAATAAAATGTATTATTATTATTATTATCTGTGGAAAATGACTATTGAATGGTGCAAGAAAAGAAATGACCCTAACTGAAATGCTTATGAACCACCTGCTATATTTTCAGTTATGTTGGATATAACACTTTTGGCATAAATATCACCAAGATGAAACTTTAGCAATAGAAAGGAGTCAAATGCCTGCTTATTAAACCCTACAGTCAAAATATTTCAATCACACAACCATCAAAGTAGAGCCAGAAAAGAAAAAGTGAATCAAAAATGGCTTTGGAGATACGCTGACTGTCCTGATTTCTATCTTTTGTTATCTACGGCAGTGTCCAGCCCATTAAACATACACTTAATAATGAAGTTAGGCCTATAATTGGGTTCAAACAACAGACTAGTGAATAGTAAAATACACAGAACTAATAACACCCAAAATGCTAACACACTCTTAGTGACCAATGACATGAGTTACTAGCGAGCCAATTTCTTTTATTTCTGTAGAAGGGTGGTGCACAACACTAAGAATAACCAGACTTACTTAAAAGATCATGTTATGCCTAACCTGGATTAACATAATGTTAACAAAACACTTTGTGTGGTTGGCTGAGGATTCCATACCTCCATGCCTTTGTTTCTGCTTGAGTCTTCCTCTGTTAAAACATTCAGGAGCACTTTGCCACTGCAGTTACAGTTTCCATTTTTCTTGTTAAGTGTATTTGGATCATGTCCATACTTTGCCATTTTATTTTAGCTTTAGTTATGTGATTACTTTTAGCTGTATCTTGTTGTTGGCAACAGTGCTCTGTTGTTACCAAGTGGCAGTTGTCAATTAAAATGCTTGATGTTGTGGACACTTTTTCTATGGTGTCGTTTCTCGTGACTGAAGACAGAGAGATATAATTAAAGTTAGTAAAAAATCTTTTATTCAAACACACCAGGCAAAGGTAAAATGACAGAGAAGCGCAGTCCTAGGACACCGCCCTTCATCTGCCCCCCGGCCAGGGTATCCCAAAGTTTTTATAGCGCTTTGTCTTGTGATTTCATTACACAAGTACTGCAAAACAACAACAACGGTTAGTTCCTTAAAACAATATATAAAAGCTAAGCTTTTTCTTATATCTCTAACTAAGCATTTTTTTACAGTCTCCAATATTGGCCAAAAGACAAATGTCACGTACCCCCTGCGACCTTGTGACTTCTTCACCCTGTCTCATTTACTTTGAGGAAGTTAACCAAGAAAGCAGTTTGAATCATATAGAAACTGATTTTGTTGAGCCCTTGCACAATATATTTTTGTCAGTTCATAGCCTTCGTAACAGGGTTTACAATCATTGCTGAAATGAAAGTTTTTAGTCACCAAATACTCAGAGTACAAGGTGCTCAGGAGAACATCTTTATTCTACAATGTCTGCAAGCTGATGCTATTTAAAATCTTTAGCATCCAAGTTTTGGGGTTGCAATTGAATACCTTGTGTTAGCTAATGATCAAATATATTGAGGACTTTGCGAGTTTACTTGACATTGATTTTTGGTTTTTATAGTTGACCCCTCCCTGCTCATTCCTGACTCAGTCTTGTATCACGTTAGCCTTGTGGAATAACACTTTTTCATCTTGGCAATACAGTTCTGCCAGGACCCTTATTCTGCCCTTATTCAAGACTGAACATCTGGGTTTTCTATCAGACATTCTGTTCATGTGGCATAAGTAAGTTTAAATTGGAATTTGAAAAATGTTTCTGAGACCTCTAACATTAGGACAGTTTTAAAAACTCTAATATCACCTGTCATGAGTGTGTTTGCCCACATATGAATTATAAATATTATTGTCTTTCATGTGTGTAAATTTAGTATTGTATTCATAATTTGTTAAGCTCATCATGTAGGATATCTTATTGGTGCAGCCATATTGTTTATGGGAAGGCTGCCTATTGGTGGACAGCAGTGGCAGGGTCAGTAAATGGTTGGTGTTCAGCCTGTGGCCCACAAGCTTAGAAAAAAAAAAGTCAAAAAGTCTATTTAACAACATTGTACTACATTCTATTGTAAAATCCCATAGCAATAATATATACTGTATGTTACAGAATGTAATTTTAAAGTTTTAAAAGTACACATGTTGATTGCCTAAACACATCATGCCACCTGGGGAAGTGCAATGGGTGTTTTACGACCTTGAACAAAGAGCAGCCAAAGATTACAACATACCAAAAAATTAGATGGAGTTAATGACAGTGCTCCCCTACACCTACTCAGGGTGGTATTGCCTACCTTACTGGAGACTTGAAGATGTCCCCAAAGCATGCGTGCTTGACACTCCACTTTCAAAGCAAGGCTTTACATAATAGCAGATAATGGCACTGAGTATGGAAGTTGGATTAAGGGCGCTAACATATTCTCATTATGCTACATATATATATATTTTTTAGCTCAGCACTCTATATACTGAAGTGGTGGAGAAATGTGAGCAGGGCAGGTCACCTGAGATTCAGTACCCCTAAAACAACCAGATAAAACCATATAAATATGGAAAAATTACAGTACTAAAAAACAATAACATAATTGGGACTATTGTTTAGAAAACAGAACTTGAAAGCATACAACATTTTTTAAATTATCCTTTAAAGATAAAGCAAAAAAACAAATAAACAAAAACAAAATTCTACTCAGACTACAACATATAAATTAAATGTAAGCAAGCCAAGATTTCCCCATAATGGGTTAACTGCTCTTTACTTTTTACAATCAAATATTACTCTAATGACCAGTAGAACTTTTTAACTAATTAATTGAATCCATTTGCAATTTTTTTAATGGAGACCTCTGGAAGCAGTTTAAAAGCACTACTTTTAGGAGATAATACTAGTAATTTATGGTGTTCAGACAGCTACTGTTCCCTATCCTGGCACTAATTGTAGTATGTCTTAAACACAAGTCAATGTCACTGCTCTGTAATGAGTGAGCAACTGATCATTGCGGTACACTGCACTTGACTGGCTACTTTAAAAAAGCAGTTACAAATAATCTAGGAAAATTTAATTGTGATTTTCTCAGTAAAAGGGGGCTTTGTATGCCAATGTATGTGATTGTAATTGGAATCATTTTTATGTGCTAATTTAATTACAGTTTATCATATACCCAAGTGGACATAAAACATAAAAAAAAAAAGCAAGACTGATGAGTTCTATCTACATTACTGATTTAATGTCATTCCCTGGTTTTCATTTATCATTCAGTCCTGAAATGCATCCAATTAACGGGTCATAATTAGCCACAAAGTATCTCAGCGGCATTAGGCAGAAACCATTTCAAGATATACTGTACATTCAATCCAATGCAGAGGATACTATCCACAAATCCACACTCACTCAATTCCAGGCCAATTTATCATCGCAAGCCAACCTAACATGGAATGTTACGAAAAATTGCCAGTATTAATGGACAGAAAAGTGATTCATAATAAGGAAGAACATGTTCATTCCACACAGACAGCGACTGAAGAAGATGTCAAAGCCAGGTAGACCCTGTGACACTCCTTCACAAAACTGAGCAACATAAATTCACACTGTAGTAAATGACTGTATTAAGCATCAAATTAAACTAAGCCAGTCTTGCTATAGTCATACAGATAATGACGTTAAACTCATTCTCTGTCTCCTCACTATCACCTTCCATGTTACTATTTTCCTTTAATAACATCCTATAAGTTGTAGAATTTTAATTTGCTCTTCCATGAAACCAGGTTTGTGTAAGAGGAGTCAAAAGTTGTTTTGTGCATAATAAGAGAATTAGTTTAAACATATGACTTGGGGTTCAGTAGTGAGAAAAGGGAGTGTGATTTTTTTTTTTTTGAAAGTTTAGTATTTAAAAGAACAAAAAGGTACGAGCCCACGTATTCTCATTTCATTTCCTCTTTCCTTTTTCTTCTAACTGTATTTCTTAGACTTTTGCAGGTCTTTCTTTAGTATGTCCCTGTGGTCTAAAACAGTATTGAATTAAAATATTGTGAACAAATACATTTAAACTTTTATACATGAGAATAGTAATGTCCTTTAGATTTTTTCAGCTTTCTCTTTGATTTATATTTTGTTTGTGAATTTCACAGCTGTTATAATAAAATGTTGTTTGTGTTAGCATCTTGTATTGAAACTTCAGGTGATAACTTTTGGAAAAATCATTACTACTACTACTACTACTACTACTACTAATAATAATAATAATAATAATAATAATAACAGGCACAACAAAAATAATGTATCATATTTAAAACATACAGTTCCTATAAAGAGTATTCTTCCCCATGAAACTTTTCACATTATATTGTTATACAATATAAAACCTCAGTGGATGTAATTTGTCTTCTTTAACACTGATCAGCAGAGAAATACTCTTTAATGTCAAAGTGAAAAATCTCTGCAAAGTAGTCTAAATTAATTACAAATATAAAATATAAAATAATTGATCAAATAAGTATTCAATCCCCTTTAATATGACCCTACCTAAACCATCACTGGTACAACAAACTGTTTTTAGAAGTTCAATAATTATTTAAATGAGATCACTTGTCTGTATTGAAGAGGTTTCCACTGATTGTAGTATAAATGCACTTCTGTGTGTGGTAGTTCCAAATTGTGGTGAGTCAGTATGGTGGCCTAACCTACACAATGAAGACAAAAGAACACTCTCAGTACTTCCATGAAAAGTCAGGGGTTGGAAATGAAAAAGTACCCAAGGCTCTGAATGGAAAGAGTGTGGCACAACTTTAAAATTGCCTAGAGCAGGCTGACCACAAAAACTGTGTGATCGTACAAGAACAAGATTAGTGAGAGGAGGACACAAGAGACTTCAAATAACTCTAAAGGATTTAAAGTAAGCAGTGACACAGATCACAGAGAATGTGCAGACAACTGTTTCCTGGGTGCTTCACCAGTCACAGCTTTGTGAGAGAGTGGCAAAGAGAAAGATGTATGTGGCAACTCAGCTACAGTGTGCCAGAAGGCAAATGAAAGACAGCTGAAAGAATGTTGTACGGTTGGATGAGACCGAAATTAAGCATTTTAGACATCAGACTGAATGCTGTTTTTGGCCAAACACTGAACATTATCAAAAACACACCCTCCCCACCATGAAGCATGGTGCTGGAGAATTATGTCACTTCACTGGAAGGCTTGTGAGAGTAAAATGAATGCAGCAATATACAAGGAAATCATGGGGAAAAACCTGCAAGAAAGATGAACCTTGTAAAAAGATTTGTTTTCCAGCAATACAACAACCCCAAACATGCAAGCAAAGCTACACTGGAATGGCTTATAAACAATGTTTTTTTTAAGATAAAACACTAATTGAACATAAACAACAACAGCAATAAAAAAGTAAAAAGAAAACTGTCTTATAAAAACTTAGGGGAGAATGCAGCCTTGAGGTCAAAACCTGTTGAGGTAAAATATAGGTTGAAAGAAAAAGACAGCAATGGCATCCATTGGCTGTCTGGCTGTGCAGAATCTGCACTAGAGCACACCATTGTGTAACAAGTGACCCACTGATCACCTCTGCTGAGAGTTCTAAAGGTAAAAATGCTAAGATGCAAAGTAGATAAAAACATCAGATTTCCAGTGAAAGGCTAAGGTAATCTTTGCGGCTATTATACCTAGACAAAACAGTCTCTGGTAGATAAAAGAGAGGGAAAAGAAAGGAGAGGTCCAGTAAAAGAAAAATGTGAAGAAGGAAAAGGATGTTAATTTGAAAGATGGGTGAGAAAAATTTAGTGATAGACATCCAGAAAGCCAAGACTGTGGGGCATTCCCAAAACATATATAAAAAATACCTAGAAAGGCTAGTGTGCCAGAAAGGACAGCAGAGATCAGTGGACAGAACAATGATACATTCTTTTGGGGTGTAATATTGGTGAACAATCATATATTTAACGTTTTGAACATTTCTTAGACAAATACAAAATACTACTAAAAATAAATTTCCATGAAAGTGGTGGTGTTATGGTAAGGTCCTGCTGCCAAACAGAGTGAATTGGTAAAGGTTAATATGACACCTTGTACAGACGGACATATAGAGATGCCACTGGTCTCAAAGTGGAAATGTTCTTAACGAATCCATTTTAAAGCATCATTCTCAATCCACTGTACTAATTCCCATCAAAATTTTAAACAGTTCAATCTTGTCTCCTGTTAATCTCCTTTTGCTTAAATTGAAAAGGCTCAGCTCTTTTAATCTTTCCACATCACTCATTCCCCGTAGCTCTTAAATCAGCCTAGTCACTTTTCAATGGACTCTTTCCAGTGCTGCTTTATTCTATTTGTAACCTGGAAACCATAACGTGGATGTTTTTGGTCTACATATCTAACTTCCAACCAAAAGGTATATAGGGGCAAGGGCGTGGAGGGGTTTGGTAGCATAGAACTTATAAAATTAAAGTGAAGAATTAGTCATTTTAACAATGGCCAGCCAGGAAAGGAAAAAAGAGAACAGATGACCATATAGTGAATGAATCTTTAACACCATTAAAAATCCTACGGCAATTAGAAATTACAATTTTTGCAGTGTTGAGAAAATGTCAGTACCCAAATATATAGGAGAATTGCTGTAGGTAAAGGAACAGTGACAACAAGAAGTGTTTAATGGGGGAAGTGCTGATTTCCATCCATCCATCCATCCATCCTCTTCCGCTTATCCGAGATCAGGTCGCGGGGGCAGCAGCTTGAGCAGAGATGCTCAGACTTCCCTTTCCCCGGCCACTTCTTCTAGCTGTTCCGGGGGAATCCCAAGGCGTTCCCAGGCCAGCCAAGAGACATAGTCCCTCCAGCATGTCCTGGGCCTTCCCCGGGGCCTCTTCCTGGTTAGACATGCCTGGAACACCTCACCAGGGAGGCGTCCGGGAGGCATTCTAATCAGATGCCCGAGCCACCTCATCTGACTCCTCTCGAAGAGCAGTGGCTCTACTCTGAGCTCTGGTACCCCATACTCTCGTAGCACCCCCCACAGGATTCCCCGAGGGATACGGTCGAGCGCCTTTTGCAAGTTCACAAAACACTGGTTGGGCAAACTCTCATGCACCCTCAAGGACCCTGCCAAGGGTGTAAAGCTGGTCCACTGTTCTGCGACCAGGATGAAAACCACACTGTTCCTCCTGAATCCAGGGTTCGACTATTTGACGGGCCCTCCTCTCCAGGACCCCCAAATAGACTTTTCCAGGGAGGCTGAGGAGTGTGATCCCTCTGTAGTTGGAACACACCCTCCAGTCCCCCTTCTTAAAGAGGGGGACCACCACCCTGGTCTGCCAATCCAGAGGCACTGTCAAAGATGTCCATGCGATGTTGCAGAGGCGTGTCAACCAAGACAATCCTACAACATCCAGAGCCTTGAGGAACTCCAGGCGTATCTCATCTCCCCCAGGGCCCTGCCACCAAGGAGTTTTTTGATCATCTCGGTGACCTCAGTCCCAGAGATGGGGGAGCCCACCTCCGAGTCCCCAGGCTCTGCTTCCTCATTGGAAGGCATGTTAGTGGGATTGAGGAGGTCTTCGAAGAACTCTCCCCACCGACCCACAATGTCCCAAGTCGAGGTCAGCAGCGCACCATCCCCACCATATACAGTGTTGACACTGCACTGCTTCCCCCTCTTGAGACGCCGGATGGTGGACCAGAATCTCCTCGGAGCCAATCGAAAGTCGTTCTCCATGGCCTCCCCAAACTCCTCCCATGCCCGAGATTTTGCCTCAGCAACCATCAAAGCCACATTCCGCTTGGCCTGCCGGTACCTATTAGCTGCCTCCAGAGTCCCACAGGACAAAAGGGTCTTGAAGGACTCCTTCTTCAGCTTGAGCTTCAGCATCCCTCACCGCCAGTGTCCAACAACAGGTTCAGGGATTGCGCCACGACAGGCACCGACCACCTTACAGCCACTGCTCCGGTCAGCCACCTCAACAATAGAGGCACGGAACATAGCCCATTTGGACTCAGTGTCCCCCACCTCCCTCAGGACATGGTCGAAGTTCTGCCGGAGGCGAGAGTTGAAGCTACTTCTGACAGGGAACTCTGCCAGACGTTCCCAGCAGACCCTCACAACACGTTTGGGCCTACCAGGCCTGACCGACATCTTCCCCCATCATCGAAGCCAATTCACCACCAGGTGGTGATCGGTTGACAGCTCCGCCCATCTCTTCACTTGAGTGTCCAAGACATGTGGCCGCAAGTCCAACAACATGACTACGAAGTCGATCATTGACCTGAGGCCTAGGGTGTCCTGGTGCCAAGTGCACATATGAACACCCCTATGCTTGAACAGGGTGTTCGTTATGGACAATCTGTGATGAGCACAGAAGTCCAATAACAAAACACCGCTCGGGTTCAGATCGGGTGGGCCATTCCTCCCAATCACGCCTTTCCAGGTCTCACTGTCATTGTCCATATTGCCCAAAGTGCTGATTTTGTCCAATTAAATCTATATCCCCACAAATTTTCAAGATTTTAATACTGTAAGCACATGAGAAGGATCAAGTATTGTTACCTAAGTATAATGTGATATCATTTGCATTTAATGACATTTTATGAGGGGTACTATAAGAAGTAATTGGGGTAATTCATTTTCAGGAAAAATGACAAATAACTAGAGGCTCCAGACACAGACTAAAAATTAGAGTAGAAAGAGGGCATCCCTGACTGGTACCTTTTAAAATCTTAAAGGGCAATATACGTATATGCTTGAAAATAATTAATGATTCTTATTTGAAAAGAGTAAAAGTATAGAAAAAGAATCCTGTGTTGCTTTAAAAGGGTAAAACTAGACATATTACTTGTAGAGATTTTTTCTGGGTGTTCACTCCCACATTTATAATGTTTGGATGCTTATTTCAACAACTATGGAAATAAGAATAACATTCAAAGTGATTTGTTTGTAGAAATGTTACTTAATTTTGCAATTTATTCTGCAGTAACATATGTGTACAACATAAATAATTCTCCTGATTTAGAAATTCTGAAAGAATTTGAGGGGTAAAACATGAATATTGAGTGAAACATGATGAAGATATAGCCAACTAAATCAAAGTAGCTTCATCTCACTTTAGCTGGAAGAATTAACACTGTTAAGATGAATATCCTTCCTAAGCTTCTTTTTCTATTTCAAAGCATTCCAATATGCATCAATAAATTATTTTTTAAGAAGTTAGATTCAATCATAACCTCATTTATTTACAATTCAAAACATCCATGTATGCAAAGAGCGCTCCTTCAAAGACCTAAGGCAGAAGGTGGCATGGCTCTAACTAACTTTCAATTTTATTACTGGGTGGCAAATATACAAACCATAAAAACCTGGACATCGACAAAAATAGATGAACATAGACAGACTTGGTCCGCAAGAAATAAAATCCTACTGTACTTCTTTATATTCCTTACTTTGTACCCCAGTAAATGCAAGTTATCACCAATATACTAACAACTTCACTCACTCAGAATGCGGAACCAATGTAGAAAGTATTTTAAGATAGAGGAGCTTTTATCTGTGGCACCTCTGCATGATAATCACCTTCATCCATCCTCTCTAAAACATATGCAGTTTTTAATGTTTGGAAAACATTTGGGATTAAATCACTTAGAGATCTGTACATAGACAATGTCTTTGCATCCTACGAACAATTACACTCCAAATTTAACTTTCCAGCAACACTGAACAAAACCTGCCCAATTTTCCTCACCTCCTACCATACTTTTATTCTGGAAAAAATATTGATCTGTCTTGAGGACTCAGACAGCATTTCTGTAATGTATAACAACTTTTTAAAGTCCCTCCCTTTCAAAGATCCCAGAGTACAGCGGGAAAAGAATCTCTTACTCAACATTTCAGAAAAGGAGTGGAAGGTAGCAATGCACAAAATTCACTTGCACTCCATATGCGCAAAGCATAGAATTATTCAACTTAAAATCATCTATCGAGCGCATCTGTCTCATTTAAAATTGTCCAAAATATTACAATCAAGTTCCAGCCTCACTGAGCCACATGTTTTGGGCCTACACCAAATTAACATCATTCTGGGCCAAAATCTTTAAATGCCTTTCAGACAGCCTTGGAGTTAAAATCCCTCATAGCCCATTAACAGCTGTTTTCGCTGTACCTCCAGATGGGCTTAAAGTGCAGAAGGACAAAGAAACTGTAATTGCCTTTACTACACTATTGGCACGTAGACTAATCTTGCTCAACTGAAAGAATCCTAGCCCACCTCTTTTAAGTCAGTGGGTAACTGATGTTATATATTATTTGAAATTGGAAAAAATCTAATTCTCACTTAGAAGACCTGTGCAAAATGTTTTCAAAACCTGGCAGGATCTAATTAATAACATTTTAGAATAAGCATTTAAATTGAGGAAGCGGATTCTCTTCCCTTTTTTTATCTTATTTTACTTAATTATTTATTTATTTTTCCTACTAATAAAGTTTTACCCTATTTGCCTAGCTCTCTTTCTCATGGTTGAGGGTTGATTTGACTTGAATGTAGTTCTGTAAAATTTGACTTGCTTATATGGAATGTTATTTCTTCTTCTTCTTTTGGCTGCTCCCATTAGGGGTTGCCACAGCAGATCATCTTCTTCCATATTTTTCTGTCCTCAACATCTTGCTCTGTTACACCCATCACCCGCATGTCAAGTCTCACCACATCCATAAACCTTCGCTTAGGCCTTCTTCTTTTTCTCTTCCCTGGCAGCTCTATCTTTAGCATCCTTCTCCCAATATACTCAGCATCTCTCCTCTGCACATGTCCAAACCAATGCAATCTCACCTCTCCGACTTTATCTCCCAACCGTCCAATTTGAGCTGACCCTCTAATGTACTCATTTATAATCCTATCCATCCTCGTCACACCCAGTGCAAATCTTAGCATCTTTAACTCTGCTACCTCCAGCTCTGTCTCCTGCTTTCTGGTCAGTGCCACCGTTTCCAAACCATATAACATAGTTGGTCTCACTACTGTCCTGTAGACCTTCCCTTTCACTCTTGCTGATACCCGTCTGTCACAAATTACTGCTGACACTCTTCTCCACCCATTCCTCCCTGTCTGCACTCTCTTTTTTAACCTCTCTTCCACAATCCCCATTACTCTGTACTGTTGATCCCAAGTATTTAAATTCATCCACCTTCGCCAACTCTACTCCCTGCATCCTTACCATTCCACTGACCTCCCTCTATTTTACACACATGTATTCTGTCTTGTTCCTACTGACTTTCATTTCTCTACTCTCTAGAGCATATCTCCACCTCTCCAGAGTCTCCTCAACCTGCTCCCTACTATCGCTACAGATCACAATGTCATCAGCAAACATCATAGTCCACTGGGACACCTGTCTAATCTCGTCTGTCAGCCTGTCCATCACCATTGCAGACAGGAAAGGGCTCAGAGCCGATCCCTGATGTAATACCACCTCCATCTTGAATGCATTCGTCACTCCTACCGCAGACCTCACCACTGTCACACTTCCCTCGTACATATCCTGTACAACTCTTACGTACTTCTCTGCCACTTGCGACTTCTTCATACAATACCACAACTCCTCTTGAGGCACCCTGTCATATGCTTTCTCCAGGTCCAGAAAGACACAATGCAACTTCTTCTGGCCTTCTCTATACTTCTCCATAAACATCCTCAGAGCAAACATTGCATCTGTGGTGCTCTTTCTTGGCATGAAACCATACTGCTGCTCACTAATCATCACCTTAACCTAGCTTCCACTACTCTTTCCCATAACTTCATGCTGTGGCTCATCAATTTTATTGCCCTGTAGTTACTACAGTCCTGCATATCCCCCTTATTCTTAAAAATCTGCACCAGTACACTTCTTCTCCACTCCTCAGGCATCCTCTCCCTTTCCAAGACTCCATTAAACAATCTGGTTAAAAACTCCACTGCCATCTCTCCAAACACCTCCATGCTTCTACTGGTATGTCATCTGGAATGTTATTTACTTTTAATAAATTCAATAAAATGCTAAAAAATAAAAAGTAACATATTACAATTAAAGATAAAGTGTTCACAAGTAAAGAACATACTGAATGTTATTGTAGGGTAGATGAACAGCCTGAGAGTCAGAATGGTAACAACCATACGTGTCACCAAAGGATTCAATAAAAAGTTGAGTAAGGTGCAGTGGAAAGGAAGCAAGTCTTTGAAGAATATTTAAAAGAGCTCACTGAAGAAGTAGACCTATGGAGAGGCTGCCAGACAGGATAAGCCACAAAACTCAATGATTGCCCAACAAGAGATGCAAAATAGATCTTTGGAATTGTGAAAAAGTCAGTGTCAAATGATCTCAGTTCTCTGGTATGTAGGCAAAGTAATAAATAGTTTGTCTGAGATGTTGAAACTAAAAGTTTTTGAAATCAATGGAACTGTTTTGAACATAATCCAGTCAGCCAATGCAGCTGAGGCGGTTAAGGAGAGATGTGCTCTTTGCATTTTGCTTGTGTCCATACTCTGGCAGCAGCATTTTAAACTTGTTCATGTTAGGACCAGCAAAGACCACTTATGTTAGTACTACATTAATATTTGTTGTGTTTATTATTTTTATTTATATTCTTTATATTTGTATATGCCTAGAAGGTTGATGCATATGATCGGATATTCAAATTTTCAAACATTAAAATTCATACTGTAAGAGAACAATGTAGTTTTACATCTTAAGTTCAACTTTGGTTATCATATTGTGCTTAGTTAAAGAGCTGCACTGACTCCATATGTTTTATCATGCTATCAAATCACTTGCAAAGTGTACCTACACAAAACATTTTCCTAATATGGGATAGGACGTTAACCAGCTATGAAACTGTTACCCATAACCTCTTACTGTCCTTATTTTACCCTGCATATCCAACCCAAGGGACCTCTAATGGAAGGCTGCTTGCTGGACTGTCTTTTATTTTCACTCCTTTACTTCAACACAGTTTTCGACCAGTGGCAGATTACACAAAGCATCCTTTGTGCCCGTAAGTGACTGCAGTTAGACAACAAATAATCAAATAATCAATCTGCACTTGATTATGATAGTAGTCAATAATTGGACAAGACATTTAAAAAACCTATAGCAATATAAAGAATTATACAACCTAGATGGGTTCATGCAGTCTTAATTCAGTCACAGATAGCAGTTCTCAGATATCTCATCTCCTTAGTTATTAATCATATATCCTTAAGTGAAAAGTGAAATGAAAGATTTCTTGTCAGAAGCAGAGTTCCTTGGGAAGTGTCCAGGAACTGAGCAGATAGCATGCTTCATTTAAATGCCCATGGTTCCTCTCAAAGTTTCAGAAAGGCAGCAAAATTAACTAAATACTCCATTTTGTAGTAAAACACCGACTAGACTAAACTAAAAGCTAAACTGGAAACTGAATCGAGACTCTTATTTTGAAAAATTCTAATAACAGGCAGCCACTGTCTCTCCCCTTTCTCACCCAAATTAAACACATACACTTAGCTTCCTGGCCACTAGCAAAGTGGCCAACACTTTTACAGTTTCTCAAAACACAGAAAATTTATTGCACAAACTCAAAGATGATTCCCATGGAAATCAAAAGCTGCACTTAGCTGCAAACAGCTTGGCTTTCCAAAGCATTCTAAAGTCTTCCTTACCCTTTCATTTTTTCCCAGAATACACTTCATTCAGGTCCAACTTGACAGTTTTTTCTGGCCTCAGCTGTTTATCTTAACATATGTCAATTGAAAAGTTTAAAGCATCCCCCATACAACGTAACTGTCCCATGCCTTCCTAACAACTGCCATTTTTTCCATCTTCTAAGTGCTGATGTTTGATCTCTGCTGCTTGAATTATCTGACATTGTTTATTGCAAAACAACCCATTGAAATTCTTAACTATTAATAGAAGAACTGTAGTAATCCAGTTGGCAGGTGAGGAAGGCATAACTGAATATTTCTGCTTCAGAGGAGGAGGAAAGGAAGAGGCTAACGCTGGCATTCGAAATCAATTCCTGTACTTATTTTTATCATTAGTCTTGAAACTGAAAACTTTATTTTCGTCACTGTCTTGCTTCTCTTTATGTAATGCTTGGTTAGTTGGTTACATAACTGCAATTGTTAATAATAATAATAATTCTTTGCATTTATATAGCACTTTTCTCACTATTCAAAGTGCTCAGCAATTGCAGGATAAGGGCCTTGCTCGAGGGCCCAACAGAGCAGAGTCTCTTTTGGCATTTACGGGATTCAAACCGGCAACCTTCCGATTGCCAGTGCAGATCCCTAGCTATAGATAAGATATAGATAAGGTGGCAATTACACACTGTCTAATTGCTCTGTTTTGTTTCTAAACTCTTCATTACACTTTGTGAAAGCTTTCAAACAGGTTGGCCCTAGTTGTAAGATCTCTTTTCTGAATTTGGCTTTCCATTTCTTTTTTCCCCTTCAGTTTCTGGTTTCACGGTTTTATTTGTCTTTCATGGTATTCTGACTCTTGCTTGTTTTGTTCTGACAGCAGCTTATTGTTACTTTAATCTTCTGTTGGTTTAAATACAATAATCATGACACATCTTCATTTGTCCATAAGAGCAATACCAGAGGTCCAGTATGAAGTTAAAATGCTGTTTGTGTTGAGCTGGAAACCCTACAAGAAGCAGTTCCACCTCATCTTTATTCATGCATAGGAAATTAGACTTTATTCCCATATTTCCATTGTGTAAACATGAGAGATGTTCATATGAAACTGGGTATCATAAGCATAGAAGTGAGGTCAGAGGTCAAATTGGTAATTAAGCAGTCAACATATATATATTTCAAAGACCAAGCATTGAACCTTGAGGAACTCTGCATGATAAAGGCTCGGTGTAGATAGATAGATAGATAGATAGATAGATAGATAGATAGATAGATAGATAGATACTTTATTAATCCCAATGGGAAATTCACATTCTTCAGCAGCAGCATACTGATACAATAAATAATATTAAATTAAAGAATGATAATAATACAGGTGAAAAAAACAGACAATAACTATGTATAATGTTAAATATTAACGTTTACCAATCACTGCACTATTTATTATGTGCAAGAATACATTTGATTGAAGATCAGGTCAAGTTTAGACATGGTGAGGCTGTAAGCAATGAGAGGCTAACAAGACCCTATTTGGCAAGTGTTAACAGAGAATTTTATGTAACAACTGGACTTGACAATAATGCCACCAAGATACATAACAGACCTGTGCAGGGGTGAGTAAAGGGTTATTCCATTAGAACTTTAATAATATACAACTGAAACTGTAACAGTGGAAAACAAATAGTGAAATTCTGAAACTTTGAGACATCCCATCTGACTGGGAGGCCATAAGCTGTTACTTGCTTAGCATATGCCCAAGTCCAGCACTAACTGAAGAGTCTTTTTTGATGTCACATATTGATATCTGTAGTAGTCTGGGACAAAAAAAAATGTTGAAGTGATGTCACATCCATTGTTTGCTTCTGTAATGCTCCCAATGTTTCTGTGATATACTTAAGGTCATTGCAACCCTGTAATGGACAAAGTGGGTGCAAGAATGGATTGTTTATATATTAGGGCTATGTGAAAAGAAGAAGAAAGATGATGATATTTTATCATTAATATTTGCTTATGTTAGTTTTCAAATAAATGTCAACATTTCCATACTTCATATTCCATATACACAGTATGCTAAATGTGTTCCCAGTGATCTGAAATTTACCCAACTTCAAGGCAGAATTTCATCCAACCTGTTCATTTTTTAACCATTTTATGCAGTTCAATGTTGGAAGAGCCAGGGGAAAACACAAATTGCAGAGCAAGCTTAGACACACGAAAAAAAAAATCTTCCCATCTTGCCTGACTGTCAAATGAAGAAACTGTGCACAAGTTTCCACATCCTGAAGCAACTGCAGCAGGCATTTGAAATGTGCCACGGCCATATTAATATTTTTGTAATTTATGTAAGGATACCCATGCAAGTATCAGGAATATGTGTGCAAGGAGCCTCACTTGACTTGAATTTTATACTGCAAGCCTGCAAAGCTTTAACTACAGCACTGAAAATTAATTCTCAGATAAAGCAGAGGTGTTTTTCGGCCAAGATGCGTTATATTCCTACTGCTGCAGGTATCAAATTAACTACACTTAAAATGTCACCATATCCAAACAATGAACACATTTTGTGAGTTGTAAAATTCAAAAAAGTTCATCACTTAGTAAAGCTTGAAAAAACAAATGTAGTTTTTGTTTTCCTGGTTCCTAAACATTGGACCATACAGCCTTCAGGCTGGACTTAAGTGCACAGAGAAATGGGGCCTGCAGGGTCAGTTATTTTTTCATTTTCCCTATACAGCATTTTGATTTACTCAGCCAACAGCAGACTTTCCTCCAGGGAGAAATGTTTTCTCATTCTTGCATGATACTGTCATTCAGTTTCTTTTTTTATACTGCCTGACCTTATTTCGGAGTTGACTTGACAGGATACTGTCACATTATTCACTTCCCCCAGAACTGTGCTCTTCTTGGTCTTGAAGTTTTTGGGTAGATACTGCTAAATTAGATAGCTATACTATAGCTCTATCTTATTTGCCGGAAAAAAAGAATGTCACTAAAAAAGACATAATAGACATGCAATAGAGCAAGTAAAAGATAGTGTATTTTGAAAAGCTTCTTGCTAAATGGTATGTTTTAAAGTAAATATACTGATTTAGATTAAAGATACAATAGTAAGTTTGATTATTGTATGTGTACATCTGATATAAACAAAAGCTAGTACAATTGTTAATGGTCACTGTTATGTTCTGAGGTTTTAATAGAGTATACTACTGTAAATAATTTCAGGTTTCTTGAAATACAATAATAAAGCCCATGTATAAATCACATAAATGAATGGGTACATTTAACTCTTTGAGGGCTGAATATTTTTTCCAAAAAACTCAGTTTTGAAAGGCACACAATGCACTGGTTTCACACATAAATCAACATAAAGCATCTGTTGCTACGTGCTGTGGCTGATGTTGGTGCCTGTTCTGCATCTCTGGCAGCAGTGGCTGCGTAGGGGCAGCTCGATGGCTAGCAGGAATACACGGTGGGCCGGCTACCTCTCTGTCTTCACAAAGCAGGTGGGCGATGGTGGTAGCCGCAGTGTGATGCAATATGATTTGTACCTCTTGTCATTATAAGTGGTGGTCCTCCTAGGCGAATGCTGCTGTAGGCGTATCAGCTACACAAACGTGTTCAGCACCACGATCACCTGGGGACTGATAGGCTGATGCTGGTACCTCACTTTTGTTTTCCATATCCATCTCCAGGTCACTTGCATCAAACTCAGAGTCTGAAATGTCAGAGTCCGATTCAGTGATAATACGTATAACGTCCATGGAGTATTTTGCTTTGCACATTTGCTTTAATCTCGCCAGATGTCGATGCCATTTTAGAGGCTGTTTGCTCTTCACTACTCATGCACACGCAGAGAAGTCAAATCAGCAAGGCTATGTAACTTTCCTTCAAGCAAAGAGAGTCAAACTAAAACGTAAGGGCGAGTTTTGTCGCAGTTTACAGCCGATTACCATCCTCTACCCCTGAATTTCGACAGAAGTCAACATCAGCCCTGAAAGAGTTAATGTTAAATGAACCTTTCAACTGCCAGACACAAGTTAACATGGCTGCCATATTTCTTTAAAAGACTTGACCTGTCTAGGTCATTATTTGAGTGTTTTTTTGTGTTTTCCCAGTACCTGTCTGGGATTTTCTTCATAATCTCAAAGATACATGGGTTATGTTTACTGACAGCTCTAAATTAGCTCCATGGTGTGCCTCTTCTGCCTTGTGCCTGGGGTTGCTGGTTAGAGCATCAGTCTCTCTGTGACCCTAAAACTGAATAAGTAGGCTCAATGAATGGATGTGTGGACTGTAAATTACCACTGTATGCCAAACATCATAAGCCTAGAGACAGTGCCAACTAATAGTTAGAGACGTTTCTGAAACGTCATCTTTTTAAGTATTTACGTTTACATTTATTTGTTTAGCAGATACTTTTTATTGAAAGCGGTCAACATAATTAAGTAACATTAGTCAAGGGGCTGTTTTTAAACAAGCATAGCTGGACAGGTTACAAAAGTTGATCACAACAAGTGAATTTCAAGTATCAAACATCATCAATTAACAATTGACATTAAAGCAATGAAAGCTAGCCTAACAAAAACTATCAAATAAAAATGACAGAGCCACAGAGCAAAAACATTCCTTAGCTGTTTGACTAGATATTCATAGAACAGTAGGGCTTTCAATTGCTTTTTAAACACAGTGTGGGAGTTGGCAGTTCAGAAGGAGGTGGTCAATTCGTTCCACCAGCAAACAGTTACACATGGATACAGTCTGGATTGAGATTTAACACTAGAATCCCTGAAACCTACAAAAAAAGTTGTAATCCCAGGCCACCTTAAATTCCTTTGCACCTGTCCATCAGCATCTTTTGTTTAAAAAAAATGTGTCGATCAGCACAAGCATCAAGCAACCTGCTATCCCCTCCCCTCACTGATGGAGCTGAAGTCAGTCGCAAAATTCTCAGAGCTCAAGTGTGTTTATCTGGGTGTGAGGTGCCTGGAGTTGTATAGGGTAAATAATATATCGTTATTTGGAATACATATGCGTCATGTGTGTTCCGTTTGGAAGGATGAAGGATGACAGGAAATGCACGAAAAGAAATGCTGAACACATACCTAAAACAAAAACGTTTTCCATGTTATACTAATAATGACGTGAAGAGTGTAATGTGTGAAGACATGAGTCCAATATCAAATATACACGTGCACTTTTATTCAAGAATATAACCAAAGAAAAAAAAATCATTCAATTTACATGTTGCTGTCATCCATCCATCCATCCATCCATTGTCTCCCGCTTATCCGAGGTCAGGTCGCGGGGGCAGCAGCTTGAGCAGACACCCCTGCGGAGGAAACTCATTTCAGACCGCTTGTATTCGCGATCTCTCGTTCTTTCGGTCACTACCCATAAGCTCATGACCATAGGTAGAGGGTAGGAACATAGATCGACTGGTAAATTGAGAGCTTCGCCTTGCGGCTCAGCTCCTTTTTCACCACGACAGACCGATGCAGCGCCCGCATTACTGCAGATGCCGCACCGATCCGCCTGTCGATCTCACGCTCCATTCTTCCCTCACTCGTGAACAAGACCCCGAGATACTTGAACTCCTCCACTTGGGGCAGGATCTCGCTACCAACCCTGAGAGGGCACTCCACCCTTTTCCGGCTGAGGACCATGGTCTCGGATTTGGAGGTGCTGATTCTCATCCCAGCCGTTTCACACTCGGCTGCGAACCGATCCAGAGAGAGCTGAAGATCACGGCCTGATGAAGCAAACAGGACAACATCATCTGCAAAAAGCAGTGACCCAATCCTGAGCCCACCAAACCGGACCCTCTCAACGCCCTGGCTGCGCCTAGAAATTCTGTCCATAAAAGTTATGAACAGAATCGGTGACAAAGGGCAGCCCTGGCGGAGTCCAACTCTCACTGGAAATGGGTTCGACTTACTGCCGGCAATGCGGACCAAGCTCTGGCACCGATCATACAGGGACTGAACAGCCCTTATCAGGGGGGCCGGTACCCCATACTCTCGGAGTACCCCCCACAGGATTCCCTGAGGGACACGGTCGAATGCCTTTTCCAAGTCCACAAAACACATGTAGACTGGTTGGGCAAACTCCCATGCACCCTCCAGGACCCTGCTAAGGGTATAGAGCCCCCCCACTGACCCACAACGTCCCGAGTCGAGGTCAGCAGCGCACCATCCCCACCATATACAGTGTTGACACTGCACTGCTTCCCCTTCCTGAGACGCCGGATGGTGGACCAGAATCTCCTCGAAGCCGTCCGAAAGTCGTTCTCCATGGCCTCCCCAAACTCCTCCCACGCCCGAGTTTTTGCCTCAGCAACCACCAAAGCCGCATTCCGCTTGGCCTGCCGGTACCTATCAGCTGCCTCCGGGTCCCACAGGACAAAAGGGTCCTGTAGGACTCCTTCTTCAGCTTGACGGCATCCTTCACCGCCGGTGTCCACCAACGGGTTCGGGGATTGCCGCCACGACAGGCACCGACCACCTTACGGCCACAGCTCCGGTCAGCTGCCTCAACAATAGAGGCACGGGACATGGCCCATTCGGACTCAATGTCCCCCACCTCCCTCGGGATGTGGTCGAAGTTCTGCCGGAGGTGGGAGTTGAAGCTACTTCTGACAGGGGGCTCTGCCAGACGTTCCCAGCAGACCCTCACAACACGTTTGGGCCTACCACGCCTGACCGGCATCCTCCCCCACCATCGAAGCCAACTCACCACCAGGTGGTGATCAGTTGACAGCTCCGCCCCTCTCTTCACCCGAGTGTCCAAGACATGTGGCCGCAAGTCCGACGACACAAGCACAAAGTCGATCATCGAACTGAGGCCTAGGGTGTCCTGGTGCCAAGTGCACATATGAACACCCCTATGCTTGAACATGGTGTTCGTTATGGACAATCCGTGACGAGCACAGAAGTCCAATAACAAAACACCGCTCGGGTTCAGATTGGGGGGGCCATTCCTCCCAATCACGCCCTTCCAGGTCTCACTGTCATTGCGCACGTGAGCATTGAAGTCTCCCAGCAGAACGAGGGAGTCCCCAGAAGGTATGCCCTCTAGCACCCCCTCCAGGGACTCCAAAAAGGGTGGGTACTCTGAACTGCTGTTCGGTGCATACGCACAAACAACAGTTAGGACCCGTCCCCCCACCCGAAGGCGAAGGGAGGCTACCCTCTCGTCCACCGGGGTAAACCCCAATGTACAGGCTCCAAGTTGGGGGGCAATAAGTATACCCACACCTGCTCGGCGCCTCTCACCGGGGGCAACTCCAGAGTGGTACAGAGTCCAGCCCCTCTCAAGGAGATGGTTCCAGAGTCCAAGCTGTCAATGAGTTAAAAACCCAAGCTCAAATGTCAATCAACAGAAAATTAATACGTTTTCCTGGATGGTGCAGAGGTAAGAACTGCTGTCTCATAAGCAAAAGGTTGCGGGTTGAGTCAGAGTGTTCCTCATTTTGAGTAATGAGCGCCTATTTTTACTACTATAATATAATAAAAACATACATTTGATTTGAGTCTGTAACACCTGGTGTAAATTTTGGCTTCTTGTAAAAGTTAGCGCTTTTTTTATTATTCAGTTATATTCTGTCAGTGACGTTCACGTGGTACAACAAACTTGCCTTTCCCTCTCTGCTATGATGGCATTTATCTCCATTCTTTTCACAAGAGCAACGATGACCACAGTTGGTGCTGTGGTTGATGCCTGCTCAGAACTATTTGTTGTGAAGAAGAAAGCTGTCTGCATTCTCAGTACCATGCACCATAATGCAGAGTATGGGCAAGATCAAAACAAAAACCATGTTCAAATGACAACTCATGTTCAAATGGCATAGCGTTTTCAAATAGTGACCTTTTGTGTATGAATGTGTGTGTGTGTGTGTGTGTGTGCATGCACAAGAGGGGCAGAGACAGATTCGATCTCATTCAAGTGGTTACTGGAATATAAAATAAACACTTTCGCAAAGATGTAACAAAACAAGTGTGGTTTTATTCAAGAATATAAATGAATAAGAAAAAATTCAAGTGACAACAAGATAACAAAAAGACATGATTCACCAGTGTTTGTCTGCCTACTTATATCCCTTCAGCGATAACTTTTACAGTCAGTAAAAATTTACACTGGGTGTTACAGACTTAATAATAATAATTCTTTGCATTTATATAGCACTTTTCTCACTACTCAAAGCGCCCAGCAATTGCAGGTTAAGGGCCTTGCTCAAGGGCCCAACAGAACAGAGTCCCTATTGGCATTTACGGGATTCAAACTGGCAACCTTCCGACTGCCAGTGCAGATTCCTAGCCTCAGAGCCACCACTCCACCTGTACTTAAATTAAAGGCTTCTTCTTTTTGGAGCATACACCGTCAGCATGGCACTGCCAGATCTAAACACTAGCATGGAGAATTGTTTGTGTGCTAAAGTCACTCTAGCTGCAGGTGGAAGTTCCTGTCCCATTTTACTTATGGTGCCAAGCAGTGTTGTGTTGCGGTGCAGCAGTCTATTAGCCAGTGAAAGCGCTGTGGAAAAGCTGTCTGTTGTAATGGTTCTCCCTTTGTTCCATTTGTTAACTGACCAAGAGTTAATTGGGTTGCACATTTGCAATGGAGATGATATAACTATCATCAATTGTAGTATTTATATATATAAGAAGTAATTATTTAATGATAAAATTGACTATACTGTTCTTTTTGTTTTGGTGAAAAGTATGAATTTTACAGCTAATTATCCTAGCCTTCATAATCTAAAGCATCTTTATTGTCTTTAGAATTTGTCATATTGAACTGACATGTCCATATGCAAGTACCATCAGATGTATTGTAATAAAGGATGTCCGTTGAAACCATTATAATTATGATCTCTTTTTTTATTTAAAGTAAAATTCCCCAACAGTTCTGTTTTTATGTTTTCTAAGCAGATGATGATGATTTTGAATAAAGCAGTTCTGCTCCTGTGTAATTCTCCAAGCAACTGCATTTTTGCTTGATTTTTCTCTAGATTTGATCACTAATAATAGTGCAATTCAAAAGAAATGCTTTGATATATTAATGAAACAGTTTCCCTGCATTTATTTGTCAGCTTGTTTCTGTTGTAACATGTGTTATCTATTTATTTATTTTCCAAAATTCTTTATTCATTCTTCTATTCATATTTCACTCAGCGCTTCTACATCTGTGTTTGCTCTTTTCCATTATTGACTTTACTTCTTACACTTTTGGCACCATATATCTTTTCAGCTTTCATTGAGACATAACACTTGCAGACAGTCACTTCTAATACACTATTGTCTGATTGTTTACATCTTTTGCCCAATCGTACATTTATTTATTTTTTTTGCTCACCTTGAAAAAGAATGATGACAGACTCTACATTCAAAGCACTAATACTGAATAATATGTATACAAATATACAGTAACATGTACATTTTCATTTATATATGTTGCACTTATCACTGAAAGTGGAGTGAAATGCATATCACATCTGTAAAGGATTTGTTCATATAAACATATGCCTTTTGCATATACAGTATCAGTGTAGTGCTTGCTGACTGGGAATGTCTTTTATTTCCAAACCGTTATTTCAACCCAGTTTTACCACCAATAGAGGAATTTTCAAAGGCATCCCTTGAGCCTGTTAAGGGACTGCAGATAGACGGGGAATGGCCAATTCAGCTCCTCAAGTTTGCTTGTTATGATGATTAGAAAACAGCTTTGATTTTTAGGCTTTTACTTTCACATTATATTTATTTGCATTAAAACAAATGACAATGTATTTAAGGCAATATGAAGAATTAGAAAACCTGGGTGTTTTAAATTGTCATTTAGTCCAAGGAGAAGTAGTAAGGTGCTGATGATCACTCCACTTGTAGGTATCTTCTTTTCTGGCAGGTTATATGTTCTCAAGTAAAGCAAGGATATGGCGAGAGACTGAGATGTCTTCAGAGTTTTTTAAAACAGCAGCTTGGATGGAGGTGCATCAAGTATCAGCTTTGCCCTTCTCTCACTCAAATACTGACCAGCAGCAGGGCATGTTGACATTAACATAAACTGCAGTTTCTCACAGCACATGAAAATGCTTCTTACATTGTTATCATCAGAATGCAGAATGTTTACTAAGATTCACGGTTAAGTGAGCAAAAGCATAAAATAATAATAAACCGACAAGTCCTGCTTTGAGTTCCTGTTCATTTTCAAGACTTCAGACTAAGAATTTAAAAGGCCTATCATCTGACCAATCAGAACGCCATTTGCAATAGAGCTTATGGTGGTTTCTGTTCTGTGTCCTAAGTGAAAGTCAGCAACTTTCAGATTGAATGTAGTGGTAAAGATCAGACTGAAACTACAAACACTTCAGATTTTCCAAATACTGTTATATTTTTACCTAATTACTTGCTTTTGGACTTAGATACTGTATGATTTAAAGATCTCACAATAAAATTTTTTTGATGCAACAGCAACTTGGTGTGTCAGTAAGAACACATTCATAATTTTAAGTTGGATTATTGAGTTTTCAGTAAATTTGTGAACAGTGCATCTAAGCAAAAGGGGCTTAGTTTCTATTTAGTAATCAATGATGGAATATCCATTCTTTGGTTAAGCTGGTATTGCTAGGGGCATCTGGATAAGCAAACAGAGTCTGACTCTGCAGTACATTATGCTATTTTTATAAAGTGTTGTAAGTCTAAATTAAATCTTTTTAATACATAAACAAATTGTGGCATTTGGGGTTGAAGGGTTATTGTAACACCAAGTACAGAATTTTTTTGTTTAGTAGCAGTTAAATACAATGCAGTCCCCATAACTAAAAGATGGACACACATCTTAACTGAAACATACTGTACATAAGAGCAAATTTAAACCAAATATACATTAGAACATTAGAATCATGTAGGCAAGGACAGGCCATTCAGACCAACAAAGCTCACCAGTCCTATTCACTTAATTCTTCCAAAATAACATCAAGTTGAGTTTTGAAGGTCCCTAAAGTCCTAATGTCTACCATACTACTTGGTAACTTATTCCACGTGTCTCTGTTTCTCTGTGTGAAAGATGAAAAACATCTTAAAGTTTGTGTGAAATTTATCCTTAACAACCTTCTAAATGTGTCCCTTTATTTTGTTGAACAGTCTTGGTCCATTGTACTAATTCCATTTATAATTTTAAACACTTAAATTATGTCTCCTCTTAACCTTAATCTTAATCTTGCAGACCTATAAATACCTGGGAGTGCAGCTGGATGATAAATTAGACTGGACTGCCAATACTGATGCTCTGTGTAAGAAAGAACAGAGCCGGTTATACTTCCTTAGAAGGCTGGCGTCCTTCAACATCTGCAATAAGATGCTGCAGATGTTCTATCAGACGGTTGTGGCGAGAGCCCTCTTCTACGCGGTGGTGTGCTGGGGAGGCAGCATTAAGAAGAAAGATGCCTCACGCCTGGACAAACTGGTGAGGAAGGCAGGCTCTATTGTTGGCATGGAGCTGGACAGTTTGACATCTGTGGCAGAGCGAAGGGCGCTCAGCAGGCTCCTGTCAATAATGGAGAATCCACTGCATCCACTAAACAGTGTCATCTCTAGACAGAAGAGCAGCTTCAGCGACAGACTGCTGTCACTGTCCGGCTCCACTGACAAACTGAGAAGATCATTCCTCCCCCAAACTATTCGACTCTTCAATTCCACCCAGGGGGGTAAATGTTAACATTATGTAAAGTTATTGTCTGTTTTTACCTGCATTATTATCAATCTTTAATTTAATATTGTTTTTTGTATCAGTAAGGTGCTGCTGGAGTATGTGAATTTCCCCTTGGGCTTAATAAAGTATCTATCTGTCTATCTATCTGTCTATCTATCTGTCTGTCTATCTGTCTGTCTATCTATCTGTCTACCTATCTATCTGTCTACCTATCTATCTATCTATCTTCTTTTGCTTCAGCTGAAAAGGCTCAGCTCTTTTAATCTTTCCTCATAACTTGTCGCCTGTAATTTTTTGTGCTTACTGAAGCTATTTCACTCCATTTTGTGAACATGAATTATATCAAAACATGAGCGTTTCTGTAAATTATTACTTTTTTAATTGTTACGATATATTTACGATGCATTTTTTCCATGAAATCTAGCCCACTGCCATCAACAACTTCAAAAATTCTTCAGTGAAGATAGTGGGGCAACAACATCAACAACTTTCATGCAGACATTACGTTTATCAATATAGTGTCTCTCTTCATTTAATGGCATTCAGCTTTGAACACATAGAAACCTTGCTTTAGGTTATGTGTATAAGTAATATGAATGTATTAAATGAATCTAAAATCAGTTATATGGCTTCATTCATTTCAAAGCTGGTTAACAGATATCTCTTAAAATGAACTCTATCCTTGTTTTGCTAAAAAGGAGCTATTATAGAAAAAGGTCAATATAATTAAGTGACTGGTCACATCAAGCTGGCTGTGAAAGACTTGGAAATGTCAATTTGGACACAAGCTGTTTACAACCACCAGGGAAACAAGAAAAAAGAGCCAGTCAATGACATCCATACCAGGAACGACAAAGGGTAGATATTTAAAAGCACTTAAAAAAGATATATATATATATATATATATATATATATATATATATATATATATATATATATATATACAGTATGAACCATTTATTTAATAAGTATTTCTCCTTGCTTTATATTTTTACAGACATTTTCAAACAGAGGTTAACAAAATTTTTGCATTTTGTACAAATCCATCCATTACAAGCAAATATTGGCGTTTAGGTGATATATGCCTTTATAATATAATTCCAATTAAATCCAGCCTTTCTGGTGTCCATGCAGTATGATTGGTCTTTTATAATTCTGGATAATTATGGATATTATAAAGGACACTCAGCCCCATGAGCAGGATAAGCCTATAATCACAGCAAGGGCTTCTAATCTCAAGAAGGCAAGGCTGGTTGTTGTCAGCAGAAGTTCTTAAAATTTCTGTACCCTTCTCTTGCACATAATTAATCAGGTGTTATTAGGAATGTTTAGAAATGCCAGAAATACTGCTATTGTGAGCTGTATTCTTTGTGAGGTGAGATTTTACATATTCTTGCTTCTAGTTTCTGATTAAAACGATTGAGACATGTTAAGAATTAAACCAATTTCAAATCATTTTTTTACTTAAGGAATGCTGTAGCTGTCAGAAGCACTTTTGTAACACACAATGAAGTGCCTAATTTTAAAAAGCTTGATTACTATAGTGCTATAAATATGCAAATGTAGCACTACTCACCTGCAAGAAACATTCAAGATACTGTAACGGTTATAAAAATAAAACACTACACATATAAAGTAAGTTCTGTTAACCCAGTATGATTTTATGTCAGAGTTTGTATTTGCTGCTACAGTGCTAAATGTCTCAATTTTTGGTTGCATACTTGATATTCTTGACTTTATTTAGTAAATTCATCAATGGTTTTCAATCAGTAATATTCGTAAATGAAAAGTAAGGTAGTAGATAAAGAAGCAGTTGATAATGCATAATTTACACTCATGCCTCTGTGCTTTGGTGGCTGCTTAGAATGAAAAGTGCAATATAAATGTTTACATCATTTTAAAAGATTGTTATAGTCTCATGGGACTCTGGTAAAAACATTAAACCTAGAGGTGAAATTTGCGCACACTTATAAAAATATGATGGCAATCATGCTGCAATGTTGTATATACATATTCATCTGTGTATGAATTAAATTACATTGTATATTACAGTCCCATAAAGATTATCTATAGCACAAAGAAAGTTGTCTCAGATAATGTGGATTTCTTCAACCCTTTTATAATAAAATGTAAAAATCTATATTCTTTAATAATTCTTTAATAATAGGATATAATTTCTTTTTGTAACGATTATGTCACAAAAAACAATCTTAATGAAAAAAATAAACAGACTGTAAGTCACAGTACCTCTTACACTTAATTTGTGTGAATGACTGGCTAATGATAGCTCATACTACAGTATATTCTGAGGGACATTCATTATTTCCTGTTACAGAGACAACCAGTGCTGGGAAATCTGTACACTCATTGATATTCTATATATTTGCTTATGCTGGCTTTTTAGGTATGTTTTTCTTTGCATTACTGTAATGAATATTCACATGTACAAAACAACTTAAATGAATTTTCAGGATGAGTGACATTGTACCAGCCATCGGTAACCCTTTTTAATAAAGTGCTCTGGCTGCAAATTACATGAAATTGTAACGGGTTCATCACTCAGTGAAGAGTGCTATACAAAAACTAAGTTATTGTATTGTTCAACTGGGCTGTTATGAAAGTAACATCACCTGTCGCCTGTCATTTAGTCTATCAAGCTATATAGTCATTGCAACTAGATACAAGATAAGCTAGGAACACAAGCTGCAGTGAGTTTTAGATGTATTTGGTTCCAGCTTGCAGTGTTTAATTCTTTTCCAGTAAACTTGCACAAACTCCTTACTCTCCTGATCAGGCTTTCATCTCATCTCAAAAATTAAACTATTGCTGAAGTGTCACAGGGTCAAATCAGGGGTGAGGAGGGAAAGAGCAAATGTTCATCAGGAGAGCAGATACAAAATTAATTGCAGGACTGTTTTGATAAGTGGTAAGAGGTCATGAAAATAAAAAGACGGGGAAGGTGCAGGTATTGTGTCTGGTGCTTGGCTAGTTATTAATTAACCAGGCATGATCAATTCACGGGGCATTTAGTTCTTCTCATTATTCATCTTTAACATTCTCAGAGTACATGATCTTTGTGTTCTTCTAAATAACATTATGTATGTTACTTGTGACAGATGAATTATCTGACATTTAGTAAATGAACCTGAGTATGTCTAACAATATCACATCACAATATGCACTGCAACAGTTTGTCAGTTAAATACTGAACATAATCCGTAAGTTTCCAGTAGCTGCAAAACATGTTAAGAAACAACTAAATTATGTAACAATTATAATGAGAAAATGATATTCAGAATAAAAAAATTTAAAAGCAAATAAATCAGCATTTTAGCTAAGAGTTGTTATAGATAGTAGTGATTGCACATACAGCATGTGTGTAGAACGGTTATTACACCTGGGTGACTGCTTGTTACCTCCACCCCTTTCATTGGATGGACCACCCTTCAGCTGACATCAGCGGAGATTTTAAAAGGAGCAGTTTGAGTTGTGAGGAATGTACATAAGTAGGACAATAGACCTTTTGATTGAAAGTTACATCAAGCTTATTGCCATGTGTACGTTTTACAAGGAAATTCTTACTTGAAACTCTCCAAAGAACAGCTGTCAGAAATGTAATCAAATGATGGAAATAATTAAAAATATAAATAAATGACTGATGTGTGTGTCAATAGTCCTGTACTGTTTGCCAGAAGAAAAGAGCAAGAAAAGCAACTGTGTAGGATGGCTGAGGTCTTTAATCCAGTTTGCCTTTCTAAGGCAGTGACGATGGCATATGTCCTGAGCAGAAGGCAGCTGGGTGCCAGTAATGTTCTGTGCCAATTTCACCACCCTCTGCAGTTCTTTATGTTCTTGAGCTAAGCAAGTGTCATACCAGGATGTGATGCAGCCAGACAGGATGTACTCAACTGTGCCCCAGAAGAACTTCCTGACAGCAGATGGAGAAATGCAAGCTGCCCTTACACGTCTGAAGAAGTAAAAGCACTGCTGAGTCTTTTTAACAAATGATGAAATGTGTTGTGCCCACTTCAGCTTGTCACTTATGCTCACTCCAAAAAAAATTTAAGAAGCTCACTAGTTTGTAGTTGTAGATGTCAGTGTGGTCTGTGTTCTGCCTTCTGAAGCCTACGGTAGGCTCCTTGGTTTTGATGACATGAACGGTGAGATTGTTATTTATTGGATTAATGGCTGTTATGTTATGTTTCAGCAGGTAACTCTTTCCAAGGTCATGTATGTTCTTTATTTAATCATTTTGTTTTTCTTTTAATTTTAGTTTTCTTTTTTTTTTGGCCATATCTCCTGAATGTGGGGCCTTAGAGGGTGCGTGGGAGGGCACCTAATTATGGATCTGGCCCAGCAGTACTTAAGCCGAATCCAGAAATAGATCTGCAGCTTTAGCATCGCATGATTGTTTTGATTGCTTTTTTAATTTAGCTTCTTTTGATATTTAGATATACCACCTTCAACCTAGGCTTCGAGTAAAGGTACTGTTTGTTGGTTCTTTTGAATTTATTTGTCTTAGGTTTCACTCTTTCCCTTGATTGTTTTTTGTTGTTCCCTTTTAGTACTAGGGTGTTGTACCGTGTTAGCCATTATGAATGTAGAGAAAAGCCAAGCAAAATGACACCTTTTATTGGCTAACTAAAAAGATTACAATATGCAAGCTTTCGAGGCAACTCAGGCCCCTTCTTCAGGCAAGATTGCCTGAAGAAGGGGCCTGTTGCTTCAAAAGCTTGCATGTTGTTCCCTCTTTGAATTCTTTAATATTTTTTTTAAATATTAGAGGAACTTTTCTTTGTTTTTGCCTCATTTTTACCAAATTTGCCTCTTTTTTGGACATGTGTAGCCTACAAGCTTGCCTTTTGAGTTTGGGGTTAGGCTGCCAGGAGTGAGGTTTATTTAGGGAACTCAGACCTGTGAAGAAGGCAGGTATGGCTTTTGGTTGTTTTGAGGCCCTTGTCCCCATTTTACTTAATCGTATACAGAGTATAGGGAAAGTATTGTATTTGTCCAAAAATTCAACCTCAAGATTTTTATGAAACTCGACATTTTAGACCTCCCTGAGTCCAAAAATACCATTTTTGGAATTATGTCTGTGTGTCTGTCTGTGTGTGTGTATGTAAACACGATAACTTGAGTACACTTTCACTTAGATCAACCAAATTTTGCCTATATGTATTACGTACAAAATGTAGATTACTACCAACTTTTGAGTTATTTCCACTAACTGGAAGTGGTAGTTTACCTTTTATTCAAGCAGCTGCAGAGTTCTATTTATTCAACTTTACTTTTATAATAATTGTTCAATATATTATAATTTGATTTGAATTGTTGTTGATGGTTCTTTAATGTACATAATAGAAAAATATAATCATTGTCTTGTGGTTTACTCCTCAAATATCCATCTTCATATCTGAGTATACGAGAAAGTCTAGGGGAGACCATTCCTGATTTTTTTAAGTTGCAGATGTAATAGAAAACGTATTGTGCCTGAGGAATACTGTCAGCAGTGACCAGGAGATGAAAAGAAAGCCAAAATACATGGTCAAAATAAGTAGTGAAAGGTCAGAACCAGACAAATGTGTTCACATGACCAAACTCAAGAAGGTATCAACTTTTAATTATTAAACCAATTGTGAAACTGACTGTGAAATGGAAAAGTATGTCTATAGTGATACCAACAAAATCTAGCTTAGAAAGCAGGAATCACCACACTTGTAGTGTTGTTAAAAGGGAGAAGCAAGAGGTGAGAGAGAAAGAGAATATGATGGGGTAGAGAGAAAATGATTGGTTTAGCACAGGGGCAAGAAGTGAAAGCAAGATGAGGAGAAAGAAAGGAGTTATCCTATCTTGCTATTATTTTGGTGTCTCCAACGTCCTGAAAGGACTGAGGGATGGAGACAACAGGAAGACTGACAAATGCAACAATGGAAAATGTAGTACAAAATGTCATAGACTAGAGGTAAGGTACCTGCATTTCAATTGCTGCATTGTACATTTTTTAGAACTCATTGCATACTGTAAGCTTGCAGACTTTGTCATGTTACTTCAATGTATTCAAGCTAACCCTGTTAACTAAATATTAGTCAGTTAAATAAATGGTAAATTATTGGAATCAATTATAAAAGCAAGATAAAGAGACCGAGATCCAGTAACAGTGAGCTAGCAAACTTTCAACATTGATTTAGATAGGTGAAAACGTTCCAACCTAATGTCCTAAACATTTTTGAGGAAGTAAAAAATAACTACTTATAGCAGAACATATAATATTACTTATTTTCAAAAGGTTTTTTATACATTACTCTATGAGAAGTTAGTCATCAAACTGCAATAAAACTAGAATTCAGGATATAATTCCAAGATAGGAGCAGAACTTAGTCCAAAAAAATCAATTAGAGTTAGAGGTTATTTTTCTGAATCTAATGTTGTCAAAAGTGGGAAACCACAAAAGTCAGAACTAAATTACTGTGCAACTACCAAGTTGGTTCAATTAGCATATGGCATTGCAGTATGTGCATTATTTGCTCAACAAAAATCACCATAGAAGAACTGGAGAAGATTAAGTTTTGCACAATTTTCAATCAAATAAAGAATAATATTTCAGATATTTGCACAATGTGGTTCTCCAAACTAGAAAGTTTACTGTATGGCCAAAAATGTCTGGACACCTGACCATCACACCTATATGAGCTTGCTGGTATCCAATTCACTCTCTTTCTCTCATTCTTTCCTAGGACACAAAGCAGAAGTGGAAGTGGATAATATCAGACGGTGAGATGCAGTGCGTTGTCAAAGAACTCTGGATCCTCGAGAACCAGATTCAGCAACTCCTGACCAGACCAACGCACCTGAGGGAACTGAAGGCTTGCCTGCTGAAAGAGTCCTCCTTGGCAGCTGAAAACATTGCAGCTCATCATGATTCAGCAACTTTGACTCAGGGTCAAGTGAGTTTTACTCCTGTGCCCCTTTGAGTTGATGAAGACAACAATGAGGGAATCAGCCTGTTTCAGCTACTGTATGCAGGCATAGGTTTAAGGCAAGAACACCTCCATCGGCCCAGACAAGCATTTCCATCCAGATCTGTTTTAACTCTTTGTTCCCCCACTGTGCCTGCAGCCCGGGTAAAGTATTTGTTATTGGAGATTCTATTGTATGAAGATTCAGCATTTTTTGCACTAAACAGAAATCTTTTGTTTGTTGTTTTCCCAGTGCTTGTGTACTAGATATTATTAAAAGAGACAGTCTTCGAGAGGCACAAGGACAGAGCAGTGGGGACCATCATAATATGTGCCGGGGTAAACGACATGCAGTGGTGACAGTTGGAGGTTCTTAAGATGGATTTCGCAGCACTTATTAATACCATGAAGGAAAGGACTCCAGCTGCAAGAATCTTCATTTTGGGTCCCTTACCTCTGGCTAGAAGATCAGATGAATGCTATAGTCTGCTGGCTGGCTATGACAGGTTCCTAATTGTTGGTGACTTCAATTTTCATATTGATAAACAGTGTGACCTGAAAGAAAAAGAATTCATGAACCTTCTACACTCATTTGTCCTGAGCCAGCATGTTAGCCACCCTGAACATAGTTGGGGGGGGGGGGGGGGGCACAAGTTTGATTTAGTGATTACTAAAGGATTAAAAGTTGATGTGAAGCAGGTTTTGGATATCGGTGTAGAAGACCATTTTTTCATATTATTTAATGTAGAAATACTGATAGTTACAACTGAGAAGCTTATCGTTAGAAAATGCTATTTTGATACATCTGCAGCTTCAAAGTTTGCTAACATTCTAAACAACCACTCCGTTTGAAATGCTTACTACAATAGTGATAACGTAAATAGTAAGGTGGAATATTTTAATGCTAAAGTGACAGCTGCCACTGACATAGTCACTCCTGAAAAGATTTTTAAAAAATCCCCCAGCAACATTATACCATGGAAGACCCAAAGAGTGTCTGATTTAAAGAAAACATGCAAGAGAGCTGAGTGTAAATGGAGAAAAACTAAATTGATAGTTCACTATGAAATATTGAAGGCTAAAATAACAGAATACAACAACATAATCCATCTTGAGAAGCGGTGCTACTTACTCTAAAATTATAAATAATAATGTTGGCAATCTAAGACTTTTATTCTCTACTATTGATCATCTGCTCAACCTAGGTCACTCAATGGAATACCTCCAAAAAACTTCCATTGAAACTTGTGAGGCTTTTGCTATATTTTTAAACACAAAATTAATGATATTAAAAATAATATAGTACGTCTCCAAAGCTGAAATCCTGGTATTCCATTTTAAGTGAATTCAATTCTTTCACCAGGATAGATTTACCTGATCTATATAGAATAATTTCTCAACTGAAACGCTCCACCTGTGTCCTTGACCCAATACCAACAAGCTTTTTCAAAGAAGTATCCAACATGCTAATTAATAATGTGTTTGATATAGTGAATTTATCATTAGGTATGGGGGTCTTCCTAGATTGTCTTAAGACTGCTGTTGTTAAATCCCTGCTCAAGAAAAATAATTTTGACTCTTCTGTTTTTGACAATTTTAGACCAATTTCTAATGTCCCTTTCTTAAGTAAAAGTCTAGAAAAGGCAGTCATTACGCAGCTAAAAGATCACTTGAATAAACATACTATTCTTGACAAGATTCACTCAGGTTTTAGAACAAATCACAGTACAGAAACTGCACTGGTTAAAATAGTAAATGACGTGCAAGTTAATGTGGATAGAGGTCGTGTATCTGATCTCATCCTCTTAGATCCGAGTACCGCATTTGATACCATTGACCACAATATTCATATAAGTTGCCTTAGTCAATGGGTGGGCCTCTCTGGTAATGTCTTAAACTGGTTTGAGTCTTACTTAACAGGTAGAAAATTCTTTGTTAGTTATGGTAATCATACTTCAGAGACATATGATATTCTATATGGTGTTCCATAAGGATCTATTCTGGGTCCACTGCTCTTTTCGATCTACATGTTTCTATTAGGTCAGATTATCTCAAGCCATGATGTGGGCTACCCACAGCAATGTTGATGATACACAACTGTATTTATCAATAGCGCCTGATGACCCTGACTCTCTTGGTTCACTGACCCAATGTCTTACTTGTGTTTCTGAGTGGATGAGTAGTAATTAAGTAACTAAATATGGAGAAAACATTACAACATTAATTATTGACTCTGACCTAATTTTAAATCGTATATTAATTAGATTACTAGGACAGCATTTTTTCACTTAAGGAATATAGCAAAAGTTAGATCCCTTATAACTTTTTGCAAGATGCTGAAAAATTATTTCACGCTTTTGTTTTTAGTCCACTAGATTACTGTAACACACTAATTTCAGGACTACCCAAGAAAGGCATCAGTCTGTTTCAACTAGTGCAGAATGCAGCTACCAGAATCTTAAATAGGATGTGGTTACATTAGTTACCTGTGCCATTCAGAATTGACTTTAACATACTGCTTATGGTTTACAAAGCCTTAAATAATCTCCGTCCTATATTTTGGAATGCTTGTCACCTTACACTTCATATCGTAACCTTACATCTTCATTGAGGGTCTGCTTATAATTCCAAAAGCTAAACTTAAAAGAAGTGGTGAGGCAACCTTCTGCTGCTATGCACCTAACATATGGAATAGTTTACAGCTAAAAATTCACCAGGCTAATATGGTGGAGAGTTTTAAAAAATTGCCTAAATTACCTCACTAGTGTACCCCTGATAAACTGTATATGCATTGAATTATCATTTCCTTCATGGCTCCGCAATCTATACTAATCCAGCTCTTCTCTGCTGTTTTTTTTCCGTTTTTTCTGTGGTGGCAATCTGCTCCACCACCACCTGATCAAGGCACCTTGCAGTCCATACACTGATGGATTGAAGGCAGTACCCCAGATGTTCACATTACCATCATCATCAAATTATTTCATGTGAAGCCTGAAAACCACGAGGACTGATTTAGATCATTTATGTTATATAGAATGCCCAGTGGGGGCTGGGTGGTCTCATGGCTTTGGAACCCCTCCAGTCCATCTGGATTTTTTTTAGCTTTTTCTGTCCTCCTGACCATCTGACCTTACTTTATTCTTTGTTACTTAGTATTGCCTAATCTTCTTTTTGTTTTTTATAAACATTTCTTCATCTTCTAAAGCACTTTGAGCTACACCATTTGAATGAAAATGTGTTATATAAATAAATGTTGTTGTTGTTCTAAAACCTGTGGGGGGTGCTCCGGGAGTATGGGGTACTGGACCCTCCGATAAGGGCTGTTCAGTCTCTATACAACCGGTGTCAGAGCTTGGTCCGCATTGCCGGCAATAAGTCGAACCCATTTCTGGTGAGAGTTGGACTCCACCAGGACTGCCCTTTCTCACCGATTCTGTTCATAATTTTTATGGACATAATTTCTAGGATGCAACCATGGCATTGAGGGGGTCCGGTTTGGTGGCCTCAAGATTGGGTCACTACTTTTTGCAGATGATGTTGTCCTGTTTGCTTCATCAGGCCGCGATATTCAGCTCTCACTGGATTGGTTCGTAGCCGGGTGTGAATCGGCTAGGATGGGAATCAGCACCTCCAAATCCGAGACCATAGTCCTCAGTTGGAAATGGGTGGAGTGCCCTCTCAGGGTTGGGAGCGAGAACCTGCCCCAAGTGAAGGAGTTCAAATATCTCGGGGTCTTGTTCACGAGTGAGGGAAGAATGGAGCGGGAGATCGACAGGCGGATCGGTGTGGCGTCCACAGTGACACAGGCTCTGCATTGGTCTGTCGTGGTGAAAAGGGAGCTGAGCCGAAAGGCAAAGCTCTCAATTTACCGGTTGTCTACGTTCCTATCCTCACCTATGGTCATGAGCTGTGGGTAGTGAGCGAAAGAAATAGATCGTGAATACATGCGGCTAAAATGAGTTTCCTCCGCAGGGTGTCTGGGCTTTCCCTTAAAGATAGGGTGAGAAGTTCGGTCATCCGGGAGGAGCTCAGAGTAGAGCCACTGCTCCTCTGCATCGAGAGGAGTCAGATGAGGTGGCTCGGGCATCTGATCAGGATGCCTCCTGGACACCTCCCTGGTGAGGTGTTCTGAGCACATCTAACTGGGAGGAGGCCACGGGGAAGACCCAGGACATGCTGGAGGGACTATGTCTCTCAGCTTGCCTGGGAACGCCTTGGGATTCCCCTGGAAGAGCTAGTAGAAGTGGCCAGGGAGAGGGAAGTCTGGGCATCTCTGCTCAAGCTGCTACCCCCCCGACCCGATCTCGGATAAGTGGAAGAGGATGGAGGGATGGATGGTTGTACTAAAACCCATGGGCAATAATATGGAGTTTTCTCCTCATTTGTCGCTATAACAGTCTCTACTATTCCGAGAAGGTTTGCCACAAGATTGTGGAGAAACAATCTAAGGGAACTTTTGCCTTATCAGCCAAAAGAGCATTTGTGAGGTCTGTTACTGATATTTGTAAGAGAAGACCTGGCTTGCAATATGTGTTCCAGTTCAATGTCTTCATTATGGTTGAGGTCAGGGCTCTGTGCAGGCCACTTGAGTTCCTCCACATCAAACTCATCAAACCATGCCTTTATGGACCTGGCTTTGTGCAAAGGCATGGTAATGCTAGAGCAGAAAAGGGTCTTCTCTAAACTGCTGCCACAAAGTTGGAAGCCCACAACTTTCTAAAATGTCTTTGTATGCTGTAGCATCAACAGTACCCTTCACTGGGACCAAGGCACCAAGCCCAAACCCTAACAAATAGCCACAGACCATCATCCATCCTCCACCAAACTTTACACTACACACTATGTAGTCTAGAAGGTAGCGTTTACCTGGCATCCAACCAAACCCAGGTTCGTCTATCAGACTATCAGATAGTGAAGCATGATTTATCACTTCAGAGAACATGTTTCCACTGCTCCAGAGTTCAATGGGGCATAGTGACGTTAAGCTTATGTGAAGCTGCTCAGCCATGAAAGCCCACTTCACGAAGCTCCCGGCACACTGGTCTTGTTCTGTTGTTGCTTCCGGAAGCAGTTTGGAATTCCGTTGTGAGTGATGCAACACAGGATACAGTAGGTGATTTTTATGCACACTTACTCGTCCTGCTCTGTTAGGTTGCATGGCCTACAACTTTGTGACTGAGCTGTCATTGCTCCTAGATACTTCCAATTCATAATAATAGCATTTAACAGTTGATCAGGGCAGATCTAGCAGAGCAGAAATTTCACATTATAACTTGTGGCAAAGATGGCATCCTATGGCAGGACTACATTTAAAGTAACTGAGCTCTTCAGTGTGACCCATGCTATTACCAATGTTTGCCAGTGGATATTGCATGGCTATGTGCTTGACTTTATGCATAACATTGGGTGCGGCTGAAACACCTGAACACACTAATATGGAGGAGTGTCCACATATTTTTGGCCATGTCGTGATGTCCTTCTTAATATCTACAACCAGAAAGAGAACTCAAACAAATTCAAGCTAACTCAAGACAGGGTAAGCTAAAGCTGTATTACACACATTTGAAGTCATGTCATGAACATTTTTTACAGTTTTTTGATCTGTTATAAGAAGGATTTTGCATCCTCGTCCTGAAGTGGGAACAAATCACGGTGAGAGTGCCAGGCTTAGAGAAAGATCCCCATTTTGCAAGCAAGACAGCTGCTACACATTTTAACTTATTTAATTTATTATTACACCAAGTAAACACATGTGTTGGCACAATGGTACAGTGGTTAGTGCCAATGCCTTGCAGTTCAAGGGATGTTTTTTTAGTTACCAGTCAGGTCAAGGTCTGTGTGAAGTTTGCATTCTTCCTCCATATGAATTTATATGGATTTTCTCTGTGTGCTCATTTTTCTTCCAACAAGATGTTCATTTTTAGTTAATGGGTACAATTCAAGTAGTAAACTGGAGTTCTGAAAAGATATACATCCTGCCTTGGACACAGTTGATGAAATTGTAACTGGTCTCCACCTGGCCTTGATACCGGTTAACACTCAAAGCTTCTGTGTTGTGATTTGTAGCGTGCCGTACAAACTGCCAGGATGGAGTAATGCAACCACAATGAATTCCTTTATTTCTTGATTTTTTTTTTATCAACAGGCTGAACTAAATGTTAAAACAGAGACCATTAAAACAAATGACAGTTAAAGCGCTGCAAACCTTCCTCCTCTCTCAGTAACACACCAAACACTAGGTGCGATGCTAAATTACAACATACATATTCATGCACCGCTCAGTATACAAACACAAGAAAAAAAAACATACCTGAAACGTGAAAACAGAGAACATATAAAGAAATGATTGTTAAAGTGCTGCAGTTCCTCCTATTAACGAAAAAACATGTGGAAAGGCCATTGAGAACTCACATTAACACATAAGCAAATTTAATAGAAAAACATTCAAAACATTTCAAAACAACAACTGTACACTATAAAGATCATATTACAATTACTGTCACATACAAAAAAATGTTACTCAAGCAATTTAAAATAATTTAATTAACTCTACTATACAGAGAATAACAGCGTGCTTACCTCCTATCACATAACACAATGAACACTGGGAGAGGCTCACACTGATGATGTAACATTCACACAATGAACGAAGTAGGGAAATATAACAGGAACACAACAGGAAAACATACAACATAATGAATGTTGTTATCAGGATTTGGTGAAGCTCTAAATAACTAAACTTAGTATTTTAGACACCTGTTACATAATCATCTATTAGACTAAGTAAGTTAAGAAAAATGGATGAATGGTTGACTCACAGTATGCAGTACATATGTAAGCTGTGCTGTGTTAAGGCTATGTTGTCAATTATTTAATTACACATAATATCTTTCTCCCAAATTATTCATGCCACTAGTTTGAAATTAAATACTATGTGTAATGACCAAGGTGATATTAACCACTATTTTTCAGAAAGAATCTACTATAAAGAATCACATCTTGTAGTAGCCTTTTGGAAAGACACAACATCTTCTTAACTCTAGTCTAGAAGTATGTCCAATCAATCTGAAACCTAAGCAACAAGTTCAGAGAGGGCAATTAAATTAGGCAATCGATGACATTACTATTGCCAAGCTGTGTGTGGTAATGTGAGTTAGGGGTCTGTGGTGATGCAGGGCTTTTAGTAAAAACAGTGAGGCAGTGGAGACAGTGTAAGTGTAGGTGTGCAGGAGGCAAACCCAGCAGCCAAAGAGATCTTAATGAGGGAAAATGGTCATTTTCACTCACTTGGGTTAAAATGGTCTGAAAGAGAGTTTTGAAGGAAGACCAACGGAGTGGAGATACAGTAAATCAAGAGAAAAACTGGAAAACATCAGGTTGGGAGTCAAGCTGGGTGCAGTGGAAGGAGGCAAGGTGGTGGGGGAAGCCATATACTGAGCATTGGAAATGTGCAGGAGTGACAAATTGCAGATGCTAAAGGATGGTTGTGGAATATTGAAGCAGGGCTTGGTGGTCCCTATGAAAAAAGCTGAAGATGTCACAAGCAGATGAATGGGAGACAACTTAACGGCCCTAGTGACTGTTAATTCCCTGCCGCTCCAGGGATTGGTGCTGTGCTCTAATGCCTTTTCTTTTCCTTCCTCTTCAGAATGGAAGAATGACAGCTGTAACACCATTGATTTCACTTCTGGTGTCCATCCACTTGGTCCCACCTCTTCCTGCTGGAAGGGCTTAATTGGTAGATCAGCCATATTGGATAAGTTCTGTTATGAACTTGTGCCTTTGATGATGTCTCCGCAATTGTTGCATGTTTTCTTTTGTTTTCCAGCAGTTCAATTATATGGGGTTACCAGGGTGGTACCCTAAATCTTAATTGTGCTCTTGTCTTTCTCTTAAAGTAGTTGACCACACTTGACAACGTCTTCGTCAGCTGAGTAGACCCAATCTGTGAGCAGAAGAGACAGGTTCAAGGGTGGGAAGCACAGGAGCTTGATATCCAGAGGAAGGAGAAGAAAGCAGATCATCCTGTGTTTCAATACTTGATTTTCACCTTTCAACCTAATTAACTATATTTATAGATTTTAACCTCTACAATGAGCACTGTTTTTATCATGGATTACTTGGTTAATGATAATGCCTGTCAATATTTTATTCATTAAAAAAAAAGCTTTGCACGTTTGCAACAATCTTGCTTGTTTGTGCCTAAAATTGCACTCGTCTACTTGTATCCTGGTCATGACTACTGATGCCCTGGGAAACAGGTAATGCCAAGGCTGCTGCACCGCTGAGCATCACACTGTGCCACTTCTAATCTTCTTCTTCCTGACTGTATTAAATAATGAACAATAGGATTTCCAAGAGTTGTTTTTATTTATTCATGCTGTCTTGAAGTTCTTATAAAAAGCTGCATATTTTATGAATTTAAAAAGAATATACTACTTTTTATGTGTTGTACATTTTAACACTAGAATTACCAGAGCCTACAAAAAAACTCGTAGATCTGGCCCACCTTAAATCCGTTCGCACCTCTCCGTCAGCATCTTTTGTCCTGTAAATGTGCTGATAAAGACAAGCAGCAAGCAGCCTACTATTCCATCCCTCCACAGCTGCAGAGTTCTCCCAGCGCATGCCTTGATTGATTATCTGGGAGTGAAGTGCTGGAGTTTTAGAGTGGAAATAATAGATCTTTATTTGGAACACATGCATTTCATGTGTGTTCGGTTTGTACAATAATCTGTGTAAACACATTGTTAAAACAGAAACGTTTTTCATATTTTAATAGTAAATGACAAAATGTTGGCATAAGCTATATAATATATGAAGCCTGAAGTCCAAAGATCAAAGAAACACTTTCACAAAAGGTTCAAGGATAAAGCAACAACTTCCGTGGTGTAGCGGTAAGATTTGCTGACTTGTAATCAAGAGTCCCCGGTTCCATCCCGACTGCCTCCTATATTTGCCGTTTTCAGTAGTGAGCTGCTCTTATCGTTAATATTATACAGTACACACATACATTTGGTTTGCATCCGTAATAGACGGTGTACATTTACAGTACTTGTGAAAGTTACTGTTTTATTTTCACTTTTATTCTCTCAGTCACAATCACAATACATACTACTTTGTCCTTGAACCTTTTGTGAAAGTGTTTATTTGATCTTTGGACTTCAGGCTTCATACATTATATAGTTTATGCCAACATTTTGTCATTTACTACTAAAATATGAAAAACGTTTCTGTTTTAACAATGTGTTTACACAGATTATTGTAGAAATGGAACACACATGAAATGCATGTGTTCCAAATAAAGATATATTATTTCCACTCTAAAACTCCAGCACTTCACTCCCAGATAATCAATCAAGGCATGAGCTGGGAAAACTTTGTGCACGTTCTGCAGCTGTGGGGGGATGGAATAGTAGGCTGCTTGATGCTTGTCTTTATCGACATACTGTATTTACAGGACAAAAGACGCTGACAGAGAGGTGCAAACGGATTTAAGGTGGGCCGGATCTATGTGTTTTTTCATAGGCTCTGGTAATTCTAGTGTTAAACATTATAACACAAAATTAATCAGAATATATTTTGAAATCCTGACCTAATCCAAACATTTTGTTTAAAGGTGTGACTAAGCACATTGGATGCAACTAAACTCAAACTGGCCGAGGCTATGATAAGTGAATATTGAGTATCTGTGATTGCTGACTGTAATTGACTATCTATGGAATTTTGGCATATTGTAAATTGATTAACTTAAAAGAGCTGTCCTTACAATGACATAGTGGTTGCTGTCCTCAGTGTTGTTTTCAATACCCAAATGTTGTTTCAGTTTAATATGCAACATATAGTGTATTCTTGAGTTACTGCACTTATTCACATATCAATATGGCACAAATAGTGTTCAATTAATTTCCTTTCAAAGAACTCGGATGACCTTTAGATGTGTCATTTTCAGACACATTCGATCAACTGTCAGTTTCAGGTATGTTATTTACAAAAGCTGTCAGTTTTAATCAGAATCTAAAATGCACTGCCATCACTTATTTTCTTTCAGCCTTTCTTGCAAGTGCTGTTATTCTAACTTAACATAAAAATTGGCCATACATTCTACTTAACAAGGATAAGAAGTGCAGCTACTTTAAGGGCAGGTTGTTATAGTGTTGTTTTTGACGGTAATTAATCAGTTATCAGGTTCTAATTCATGGTGGTAATGAGAACAAATTATAGTAAGGGAGTGTTCAAACAGGACTGTGTTCAGTACCAGAAAGGGAGTGATGCTAGGGAAGAGAATATAAAATTATCACAGGCTCTCTAGCACAGTATGTGTCAGGTATGTTGCCATGTGAATACAGTGAGTCAAGAATATTTTGCAAACCGTAGACAGTACTATAGACCATCCCAAAATACATCTTTTTCAGGAAGAGCCTTTTGTGCCATTCATAACCCTGAAGAATGGACTTCCCATTATAATAAATGTATTGTGATTAAGCTTTATATATTACAATGGTTAACACTTCTGCCTCCTTTGTTTAAATCCCACAAGTCTGTGTGGAGTTTTCAAATTCTGTTTGTGTTTTTATTGAGTACTTCAGATATCTCCCACATACCCAGTGACATGTACATTAAGTTAACTGGTGACTCTAAATTGGCCCTTTGTGTACAGCGGATATGTGTGTGAGTGGCGCCTGCACTAAGCTGGTAATGTGTTCAGGGTTGTTTCTTGTCTTGTACCTGATACTGGTGGAACTGCCTTCAGACCCTCTCTTTTATGATCTGCCTTGCTCGCAGACAATACAGAATGAGGATTGCTTCCAAAAACTAGGCCTCAGGATACAAATGGGGCCTAAACACAAAAATAAGCTTTCGCTCAAATATTGAGAAACAGGCTTTTGACCTGTATAGATTATGAAGACATAAATCTTACAAAATCTCACCATAATCTTGGGAAGTAGAGGGAAACAGGGGGGACTCATCGTCCAAAAGACCAAAAAAAAGTTTCTTGTCATTTAAAGAGATTTATTCAGAAAAGTCAAAACCAAGAACAAGCCAGAAATGATTCAAAAATGGGTATGCCTTAAAAGGCAAGCCAAAGCAACACAAAGCCAGTTCATAATCTGAAAATGTTTATTATTTAATAAAAAGAAAAAAACCACAAAACATGAAACATGAAGTTACAATATGAATTCCTACTAAATCCAAAATCAAGCTGAACAAGAGACGGTTTTACCACACTGCTGAATGGAGCAATACTACCCTCTCAGACTAATATGAAGGTGGAGGGAGACCCTAAACTGCAACTTTTGGGAGCCCCGCCCCCAGAGGCCTCAGTACATAAAACATAAGGAACATAAGGCACAAAATATTAAACTGCATAACTGATACAATACACTAATAAATTACACTAAATCAACAAAACAATACTTATAGAAAAAACAATACAATATATAAATATACTTTAAATAAATATAAAGAGAAAGGAAACACAAACAGATTTTACAAAATAATATTTACAAGACAACGATTGAATGATTCAGTTTGTACTCAGTGAACAATTTATGCCTGGCGCACTCAATGTGTCGTAAAATTTGTGCATTAAAGAAAAGCTGAAAACAAATAAACGTTAGAAACTAGAACAATTTTGTGTGATTTTGTGGAATATATTTAGGGCCATAAACCTACCCATTTAATATTATGTTCGTATATTGTTTAAAACAACTCCAATAATTAATTATACAAAACTAATAATTAATACTTAGGATGAACAAGAGAATCATCCTTAACAGAATTTGTGTTTGTCAGTAATCATTTAATTTTAACTCAAAAGAATCAAAAGTACAGTAAATTAAAGGGAAAGGTGGTGGGTACTTGCACTTGCACTTTAAACATCTACCTGTTAAACAAAATAGGCTGACAGCATTACAGAAGTGATATAGAACTCCTGTTATATGCTAAATCGATTTTATTTGAGGTCCTAAAATGATTCATATGACTCACTGAAAAAAATCATTCAAAAACAATGATATTTTTGCGAATTACCCATAACTATGTGGACAGTTTCTTTAACTTTACAAAATGACCTTCCTTTAAAAAAGTGATCGGCTACAACTAAAGTTATATTATACCCTTGAGAAGGTGGAAAATCTACAATAAAATTCATAATTGAAAATCTTTTGAGAATGCTAAGGGTTAAGGTAAACCAGTACCAAAACGATTGACAGATTCAGTCCAATTACATTTCATACATGCGCTAACATAATAATTGTTGGACACAATAAAAGCCATAAAAGGACACTTTACTTCTGAAAATGTTTGAATGGTCTAAAAGGAATTACGTATGACTTCAAATGAAAACTTCCCAATCAAGCAAACTGAAAACAAACAATGATCCATTTATGAACTCCTTCTGGCAAGGGATTGGTTTTCTTGAGCCTATGCCTTCTAAATTTAAATTTGTTCAGTTATTCAATTTTTACATATACTATATTTATTTGTAGAAATGTGAGTTTGGCTTTGACCTCTGACTTGTCCAAAATTAAAGGAATAAAATATAAAAAAAATAAAATAAGGTTTCTGTTGTTCTTGTGTGTAAAGACAAATTTGTTAAAGCTACATTTGGAAAAATACATTTAGGCTGAGAGCCATCAAAATAAGTCACAATTTAGCTGAAAATGATATATTTTTTATCTTTTATTCATTATTTTTTAACTTTCTGTTTTTAAAAGCGGCATTGCACTACCATTTTGGATTTTTGGTTGCCATGACATAAGATGTTGCTAGGGATATGAGTATGCATGTGACATCATGAGCATGGTCACATGGTTTTTACAGTTTTATTATTGAAGCTGGTAATCGGAAGGTTGCCTGTTCAAATCCCATAAACACCAGAAGTGACTCTGCTCCATTGGACCCTTGAGCAAGACCCTTAACCTGCAATTGTTCCATCCTGGGTATGACGTTAATCTGCATCCAGTCCTGCAACCAGGTCCTCCAACTTAAAGAGAAAAATTGGTGGTTTTTGGCAGGATTGGTACACCAGCCACCGTAAACTCACACTATTCCAGTGTGGTGCTGAGGTGTCACCTGCCACACTCGGGTCCCAATTCAGTTGGTTCATTATGCGGTGGGTGCGACAACATGCTATTAGCGCATCCTCCCAACCTCACCTCTTATTTAAGCCAGAGCCATACTCTTTTTTGTTCCCTCAACTTTGTTACTTTTTATTTTCAATGGTGTACTTTATTTTGGCTTTGACCTTGCTTGGTGTCTGAATCTGAGCCCAATTTTTCCTGTTGATAATAAAAAACAAGTATTTCTTATTCTCCACATAAGGGGAATAACTGAGAAGGAACACGTTAACATGTCTATATGTATAAAACTTATGTACAGTATGTGAAATACAGCAGCATAATAGTTGCACCTTTTCAACTTTTTAAAATACTATACTGAGATATTGTTGAAGAAAGCGTTTGTGTCTGTTTCTGTACAGTGACCAGTACAAAAATGAGGCTTAAATTAGATAGCAGTGTTTCAGACAAGACTTCAATTGTGAGGCTAATGTTCTTCTAAGGAGTTTCAAGAAAGAAGGCATACTTTCAAGAAGGATGTGGTATTTTTCGACTTTTTCGACTAAGTATATCTGGGGTCAAATGTAATGCAATGTAAAGGGTTTTCAATGGATTAACACATTAAAACAATTTTCATCAATACTCATCTGTTCATAATATTGAGAAAACATAAAGAAAATACAGTAATTAAAATTGTGCTCTATTTTAATGGATAAATATTTTTCTGATTTAAGTATGAAAGAATTTTTAAGGTACAGTAGTCATATTCAATGATCATAATGTTGAAGAATGGTGACATTTTGTGTGTTGGTTATCACATGCAAGTAAAGTTTCACTGTACTCTGTACATGTGACAATAAAGACCGGACAATTTATCTTAACATAAAATTTTCTAAGCAAAAGTATATATGGAAAGATGGGTTTGTATTACTCTGGAACATTTCTACGTGGTTACTTTGCCCTTATAATGTTTCTAGAGAATAGGGATTATTTATTTATTATCAAATTTGCATTTCAGACGGGCATTGCCAAGTTATGCTCTTGGTTCTGATGTTGCTACATCTTACATCATTAGTGTGACTCCTTAAATACTGGCATGATGGCTCATTCATTGTGAATTCTTCTCTTGACTTTCCGGCTCTCAATCTTACTAATTTTCTTTTAACTTTAAATTTATGTTAGCAGTTAAGCACTGGCACAAAAATAGTGTGTTATAGGTTTCTGGTTTTGACTACGTTTCATCATCTGGTCCTCATTCTGGCCTTCAGGTAGATTAATAACTGTAACTCCTGTATTGAAATCTAAAAATTTTAGATTTACTGTAAATGTATACAACACTATGTATTTTGTCCAGCAAAGATGTGTAACAGACATTAAAAAAAGGAAAAATATTCCAGGATGGTTACATTAATAAACATTTGCACAATCATGTGGTTCATTGTACAGGCCACCAATCCAATCCTGGACCAAACTGCACATATTTGCCACTGGGTTTCTACCCAGTTGCATTTTTTCAAGCTTACTAACACAATGATTACATTTTTCTGCAACCAGTTTCTCCTTTGTCTCACCAGAAATCATTAGCTTCCAAATATATTAATTTATTAGTTAGGAATTGTGAGATATTGCCGGCCATTCATCCCGGCCAATACCCCCAGGCCGCTAGATGGAGTCCTCCTTGCAACATGGAGATGCCCCGAATTCCAGCAGGGCATCATAGACTATGGAGTTTTAATACACAGCCCTGCTGGATAACGTCGGGGCCGCCAGGAGTCGCTGCAGGGAGGCCCAGAGATTTATATTTTCCATATAGCCCGGAAGTATTTCCAACTCACGGAAACAGAAGAAATGATATACTTCCGGGCTGAAGAAAAAGAGAAGTTTTTGCCTGACCTGGAAGTGATAGAAAGTCACATGGACTGAGGGACAAACACTTCCGGGTCATGGACTATAAAAGGACCATGGGAAATCCCAGACAGTGAGCTGAGCTGGGTGGAAGGGTGGCAACGCGTCTGGGAGAGCAGGATTGGTTATTGATTTATTGAGTATTGATTATATGAGTAGTGTGGAGTGGAGGGTGCTTTGTGCACATTATTATTACAAAATAAATAATAATTGTAATTTTACCCGGTGTTTGGAGTGGTACCTGAGGGTTCAAGGGAGTTCTAGCGCTTCCTACTGTTACAGAATAAATAATTAAAAGTGTCCATGATCTAAAATGTTTAGACATTAGTAATTAAAACAGTTAAGACAAGCACTTCACAAATCATTCCATTTTTATTACCATCTTAGTTTGTTATATCTTTTCCAGCCGCACGTCAAGGAGTACATTTTATCTTATTGCAGCTGTGTCAAATCTCTTAAGAGGTGTAAGGATAACTGCTCCTAGAGCAAGAGAAAATTTTAGTGCTCCAGGTCCTCTGGTGATCATGGTGAGACTTTCAACACGGCACACTTTCCTTCCAGCCTCTCCTTATGCAGACACCCCTTAAATCACTTTGGTAGGAAACAAAAAGAAGTCCACAGTGCAAACAAATTCTTGCAAGAGACAGAGTCAGTGGCACTTTTAGCATGCTGTAATGAATATTATCAATTCCGATGAGATATTCTAGAGTCTCCTCCTTCAAAAACTAAAAGTAAGGCTTTTTTTTACTATTTTCTCTGGGTCCCAGTTGCAAACAGCTAAAAGTCTTTTAATGTTCCCAATTGGAGATCAATTGTATATTTAATTACAAGCAACCAGATAATGATTCATGTGTAACATCTGAATGATACAAAAGACTCCACTGTAGCATATTGGGAAGATCGTGCTCTCTCTTAACTAAATTACTGAGAATAAATTTTACATTACAAGGAATAATTTGAAATTTTTTTCACTCTATTGCAGTGCCTCATTTGTGCCATCGTCATCAAAAAAATTCTGTAGTAAATGGCAAACATTCTCATTTACTGCAAGGAATTGAACTTACACAACTTACTAACTTTCAGTCTCTCATTCTCCCAACTCTCTTGTTCAGTGAGGAAGAGTGCTATGAATATGGATGGAAAACTTAATATTTTATTGAATTTAGTTTACTGATTTATATTGTATATTGTATTCATCATTTAAAATCAACAAGAAATTAAAACTTTACAGTCAATTTGAACACATAACATCAGAAATAGCTTTGACACTCTGTACACAAGAGGATGCACAGCAATCAGAAGACACAGGTACACATTAAATTTAAAGCTGAAACCTTGACAATATTCAAGTATGTGGATGAGCTATTGGGACTGCCTAGAAACAAATCAGTATGCGGACAACAATACAAATTTCCATATTGGATCGGTCGAGTGCCACAAGTACTGTTAGTTAACAGGGTGCTGGTGGAAATTGGGCTACTGTTGGCGAAGAAGAAGAAGGAGGAGAAGAAGAGGGGGGAGACGTGTCTGGGGGCAGGAGGAGAGGAGGAAAGTAAAGAGAATGGAACTGAGGGTAGGAACTTTGAATGTTGGCCGTATGACTGGTAAGGGGAGAGAGTTAGTATATATCATGGAGAGAAGGAAGGCTGATATATTGTGCGTGCAAGAGACTAAATAGAAAGGGAGTAAGGCTAGGAGGATTGGAGGTGGATTCAAATTGTTCTATCATGGTGTGGATGGGAGGAGAAACGGAGTAGCGGTTTTTCTGAAGGAAAAGTATGTCAAGAGTGTTTTGATGAAAAGAGTGCCAGACTGAGTAATGATTATGAAGCTGGAAATTGGAGGTGTGATGATGAATGTTGTTAGTGCATATTCCCCGCAAATTGGGTGTGCAATGGATGAGAAAGAAGATTTTTTTAGTGAGTTGTATGAAGTGATGAACAGTGTACCCAAGTGGACAGAAAGTGGTGATTGGAGCAGATTTCAATGGACATGTTGGTGAAGGGAACAGAGGAAATGAGGAGGTGGTGTCAAGGAGAGGAATGAAGAAGGTCAGAGGATAGTGGATTTTGCCAAAAGGATGGACATGGCAGTGGTTAATACGTATTTTAAGAAGAGGGAGGAACATAGGGCTACGTACAAAAGTGGGGGAAGATGCACACAGGTAGATTACATCCTATGCAGAAGAGTCAATCTGAAGGAGATTGAAGACTGCAAAGTGGTGGCAGGAAAAAGTGTAGTTAAGCAGCATAGGATGGTGTGAGATCAAGAAGAGGAAGATAGTGAGGACAGAGCCAAGGATCAAATGGTGGAAGTTGAAAAAGGAAGACTGCAAGGTTGAGTTTATGGAGAAGGTGAGACAGGCACTGGGTGGCAGTGAAGAGTTACTAGACAGTTGGGAAACTACAGCAGGAAAAGGAAACCTAGTGGTGGAATGGGGAAGTACAGGAGAGTATACAGAGGAAGAGGATGGCAAAGAAGAAGTGGGATAATCCGAGAGATGCAAAAAGTAGACAAGAGTACAAGGAGATAAGGCACAAGGTGAAGAGAGAGGTGGCGAAGGCTAAATAAAATAGATAGATAGATAGATAGATAGATAGATAGATAGATAGATAGATAGATAGATAGATAGATAGATAGATAGATAGATACTTTATTAATCCCAAGGGGAAATTCACATACTCCAGCAGCAGCATACTGATAAAAAACAATATTAAATTAAAGAGTGATAAAAATGCAGGTATAACAGACAGTAACTTTGTATAATGTTAACGTTACGTTTAACCCCCGGGTGGAATTGAAGAGTCGCATAGTGTGGGGGAGGAACGATTTCCTCAGTGTGTCAGTGGAGCTGGACAGTGACAGCAGTCTGTCGCTGAAGCTGCTCCTCTGTCTGGAGATGATACTGTTCAGTAGATGCAGCTTCGTGCCTACAATAGAGCCTGCCTTCCTCACCAGTTTGTCCATGCGTGAGGCGTCCCTCTTCTTTATGCTGCCTCAGCAGCACGCCACCGCGTAAAAGAGAGCGCTCGCCACAACCGTCTGATACAACATCTGCAGCATTTTATTACAGATGTTGAAGGACGCCAGCCTTCTAAGGAAGTATAGTCGGCTCTGTCCTTTCTTGCACAGAGAATCAGTATTGGCAGTCCAGTCCAATTTATCATCCATATTCCTCCTTTCCGCTTCCCGCTGTCCGCTCTAACTGTGCTAAACCTGGGTAGCTCCACGTTAGCATCTGGGATGCTAGTTGTTAGCTATGTTTCACAAAAACACAACAAACTGCATTCTCTGTAGGTCCTGACATTTTTCACCAGCGCAGCAAGTTCATCAATCTTATTTGGTAGTGAGTGCACATTTCTCATGATCACAGAAGGCACCGAAGGCTTTTATCGCCACTTTCTCGCTAGTCGCTTAGCCTTTAGCTTAGCACCGGCTCTGCTGCCACGATACGACCTTCTTACCTCATCGGGTAAATAGGGAACCACACTGGTACGTGCCTTTGTTCTCAGAAAAGGCGTATGATGAGTTGAATGAGAGGTTGGATACTAAGGAGGGAGAAAAGGACCTGTATCTATTGACTAGACAGAGAGAAAGAGATGGGAAAGATGTGCAGCAGATTAGGGTAATAAAGGATAAAGATGGAAACGTACTCACAAGTGGGGAGAGTGTGTTGAGCAGATGGAAAGAGTACTTTGAGAGGCTGATGAATGAAGAGAACGAGAGAGAGAAGAACTTGGATGATGTGGAGATAGTGAATCAGGAAGTGCAACGGATTAGCAAGGAGGAAGTAAGGACAACTATGAAGAGGATGAGGATTGGAAAGGCCGTTGGACCAGATGATATACCTGTGGAAGCATAGAGCAGTGGAGTTTTTAACCAGATGGTTAATGGAATCTTGGAAAGTGAGAGGATGCCTGAGGAGTGGAGAAGAAGTGTACTGGTGCAGATATTTAAGAATAAGGGGGATGTGCAGGACTGTAGTAACTACAGGGGGATAAAATTCATGAGCCACAGCATGAAGTTATGAGAAAGAGTAGTGGAAGCTAAGTTAGGAAGTGAGTTGTTAATAAGTGAGCAGCAGTATGGTTTCATGCCAAGAAAGAGCACCACAGATGCGGTTTGCTCTGAGGGTGTTGATGGAGAAGTATAGAGAAGGCCAGTGGGAGTTGCATTGTGTCTTTGTGGACCTGGAGAAAGCATATGACAGGGTGCCTTGAGAGGAGTTGTGGTATTGTATGAGGAAGTCAGGATTGGCAGAGAAGTATGTAAGAGTTGTATAGGATATGTACGAGGGAAGTGTGACCGTGGTGAGGTCTGCGGTGGGAATGACGGATGCATTCAAGGTGGAGGTGGGATTACATCAGGGATCAACTCTGAGCCCTTTCTTATTTGCAATGGACAGGTTGACAGACGAGATTAGACAGGAGTCCCCGTGGAGTATGATGTTTGCTGATGACATTGTGATCTGTAGCGATAGTAGGGTGCAGGTTGAGGAGACCCTGGAGAGGTTGAGATATGCTCTAGAGAGGAGAGGAATGAAGGTGATTAGAAACAAGACAGAATACATGTGTGTAAATGAAAGGGAGGTCAGTGGAATGGTGAGGATGCAGGCAGTAGAGTTGGGGAAGGTGGATGAGTTTAAATACTTGGGATCAACAGTACAGTGCAGGCAGGGTGGAATGGATGGAGAAGATTGTCAGGAGTGATTTGTGACAGACGGATATCAGCAAGAGTGAAAGGGAAGGTCTACAGGACGGTAGTGAGACCAGCTATGTTATATGGGTTGGAGACGGTGAGACTGACCAGAAAGCAGGAGACAGAGCAGGAGGTGGCAGAGTTAAAGATGCTAAGATTTGCATTGGGTGTAACAAGGATGGACAGGATTAGAAATGAGGATCAGCTCAAGCTGGACGGTTGGGAGACAAAGTCAGAGAGGCGAGATTGTGTTGGTTTGGACATGTGCAGAGGAGAGATGCTGGGTATATTGGGAGAAGGATGCTAAGGATAGAGCTGCCAGGCAACAGAAAAAGAGTTAGGCCTAAGAGAAGGTTTATGGATGTGGTGAGAGAGGACATGCAGGTGATGGGTGTAACAGAACAAGATACAGAGGACAGAAAGATATGGAAGAAAATGATCCGCTGTGGCGACCCCTAACAGGTGCAGCCAAAAGAAGAAGAAGAAGGAAGAAAAGGTTTTATTTATAGGTCACCAAACTCTGAAATGATCTGTTTGACAATATTAAGAAAGCTCACTTGGAGAAGACACATTATTTCAACATGGCTTTTTTTGTTAGAGCTGCTGGGAATGTGTACATATGTATACATATTAAGTAGTAAAGTCCTTCTCATTCTGTCTCCCTGTCTGTTTGTGTTCTCTATCTTCTCTTGTGACATTTCTGTTCTTTCTGACCTTGAAATAGCACTTTGACATATATGGGTCCTCACCCAATATGGATGTATTTCTGGACCTTAATCATATTCCACCATTATCATCATCATTTGCTTTCTTATCTAGGAATATTGAAACCTGGGAATAGTTTCTCTTCTCTTCTCTCATTTGGATGCTTTAACAACATAATTAATGAATATAATAATAAAACATTTGGCTCTCAGGGTCACAACTTCCTCTGCCCATACTCTGGTCAACCTTGTGGCTAGCACATCTATGCTCCATGTTACCATTTTATAAATAACAAAAATCAAGATCAGCGCTCACTGATAGCACGTATATACAGTATGACTGTCCTTTAGTGCAGGAGAACAGAGTAGACATGTCAGGTCATGACTTGTTAATTTATTTTACCTTACAAAAATAGTTGAGAATTTCAAAGGACATTTCAAAGAACTAGTGTAGACATTTTTATTCTCAACAACATTAATGTGAAACATTTTTCTGAAAGAGAAGCCACAGTGCCACAGATAACAAAGCCCTTCTTTGCAGTAAATGTAAAATGACAGCAGATTGGAAATAGTTGGAAACATTGGAAAATATGGAGCTTTTATGTAACTTTTATTTGAGAAACTGTAGTCATTTTCAAAGATGTTCCAGTAGGCAATATGTTATCTTATATTATTTATTGTCAAAGTAAAACAAAATGTAAATACATGTATAAGTATATGTCATGAAAATATTGCCTATTGTTTTTTGAGTTCCTCACTGTCATTTTCGTTTGCTTGTACATTTAAAAAATATAGCATTTGAAGTGTACAACATCAGAAGGGCAGCACAGTGGCTAGCACTGCTGCCTCACACCCCCAGAGTCCTGGGTGCAATTTTTGGGCTAGGAGTAGCCTTTATGGAAGTTGCACATTCTATTTAGACTTTTTCCCTTAATACTTCAGTTTTCTTTCTTAATTGGCAGCTCTGATTTTGTTTGATATTCTTGAGTGTCTGGTGTGTGTGCATTTGAGTGAACTGTCATGGTCAGGTACTCCATTCAAGATTGATTTCCACCTTATCACCTAATGCAGCTGTTACCATGAATTATCATAAATGGTAGTGCAAATAAAGGATGACACAGGAGCCCATTGAAATCTACTCCAATCGCCACTTTCTGTCCCTTGGGTACATTGTTCATCACTTTATCCAACTCACTCCAGAAATCTTTTTTCTCATCCATCGTACACCCAACTTGCGGGGCATATGCACTAACAACATTCATAATCACACCTTCAATTTCCAGCTTCATAATCATCACTTTGTCTGTCACACTCTTCACCTCGAAAACACTCTTGACATACTGTTCCTTCAGAATAACCCCTACTCCATTTCTCCTCCCATCCACACCATGATAAAACAATTTGAATCCACTTGGCTTTATTTCCCATCCATTTAATCTCTTTCATGCACAATATATTAACCTTCCTTCTCTCCATCACATCAGCTAACTCTCAACCCTTACCAGTCATACTGCCAACATTCAAAGTTCCTACCCTCAGTTCCATTCTCTTTACCTTCCTCCTCTCCTCCTGCCTCCTGACACATCTCCCCGCTCTTCTTCTCCTTCTTCGTCCAACAGTAGCCCAATTTCCGCCAGCACCCTGTTGGCTAACAGTACTGGTGGTGGCCATTGTTAACCCAGGCCTCAAGCAATCCAGTATGGAAATCTGTATTATTGTCCGCATATTGATCTGGCAAAATTTTACACCATTCCTGACATAACCCTCCCCATTTATCCTGTCTTGAGACCAGAATGAAGAAACACACTGGTCTGTGCATCCCCTGTGGCTGGGTTCAACAGAATAGGAGAAAATGCATTTCTAAAATTATATGTGTTGCATTTTTGGATTTACAACCATAATTTTTATCTCTGTAGCAGTAATTAAGAGATTAAATAAAATAATATTAGACATTTCCAGTGTTTGTCCTTGTAGATGTATTGGGTACATTGTGTCGTGAGTATGCTTTCTCCATTACAGAGCTCAAACTTATGCAAAAAATAATTACTTAAAAAAATACAAAGATTAAATCCAGCCGTCCATTTTTAAACCCGTTAAACCATGGCACGTTCATGGGGACATAGATATAAATGAAATTCAATTAGTATGCCTTCTTACACACTATCTACAGTGTTGCTGGAAAGTTTATGGACGCTTTACAATTTTCTCTATTTCTGCATAAATGTAAAACATGATCAGATGTTTACATAAATCCTAAAAACATAAAAAGAACCCAATTAAACAAATGTCACAAAAACATTACACTTGTTCATTTTTTATTGAGGATTATTATCCAGTCCCACATATGTGTGTGTGAAAAAGAATATAACCCTCTAGGATTATTAGTTCATTTGAAGGGGAAATTAGAGTTATATGTTTCAATCAATGGCATAATAATCAGATGGGAGTGTGGAAAGCCTGGCCTTATTTAAAAAAAAAAGAAAAGCATGAATCTGGATCTTGGCTAGCACAGCCCATTTAAAGGAGATTTTTGAGGACCTCAGGAAAATATTTGTTGATGCTCATCACACCGGAAAATGTTACAAAATCATTTCTAAAGGCGTTGGACTCCACCAGTTTAATGTCAGGCAGATCATGTTGAAATAGAGGAAATTCATAACCATTGTCACTCTCCAGGAGTGGTCAGTCAACAAAGATAAGTCCATGAACCCCAAGTCAACAGCTAAGGATCTAAAGACCTCTCTTCTATTAACTGATGTCATTGTTCATTAGTCCGCCATCAGGAGGACACTGAACAAGAATTGTGTGCATGACAGGGGTGCAAAGAGAACATCACTATTCTCAAAGAAGAACATTGCTGCCTGCATAAAGTTTGCTAAAGACCATGTTGATATACCAGAAGACTATTGGAACAATGTTCTGTGGATGGATGTGTACAAAATTGCATGCTTTGAATGGAACGAGAAGCCCTATGTTTGACAAAAAGTAAACTGTGCATTCCAGCATTGAAACTTATCCTATGTGTTAATCATGATGGTGGCGTTATCATGGTTTGGGCCTGTTTTGCTGTCCTTTGGATCAGGGTGGTGTGCTGTAGTTGATGGAATCACGAATTCTGAAATGTACCAGCAAATTGTACAGGAAAAATGTCACGGTATCTGTCTGTGAACTGAAGCTCAAGAAAAAGTGATTCATGCTGCAAGACAACAACCCTCAACACACAAATCATTCCACCAAAGAATGGTTAAAGCAGATGAAATTTCATGGTTTGGACTGTCTGAGTAAAACTCCTGGCCTTAATCCTATAAGAATGCTGTGGAAGGACCTGAAGCCAATAGTTCATGTAAGGAAGTTCACCAACAACTCTAAGTTCTTTAAGTTGAAGCTGTTTTGCCAGGAATTTACACCAAGTCAATGTGCAGAGCTGATCGACGGTTACTGTAAATGTTTTCTTGATATTATTGCTGCACAAGGGGGTCACACCACTTAATGAAAGTAAAGATTCACATTCTTTTTCACACACAAACATGTAAGATTGGATACATTTCCTCAATAAATAAATGAACACATATAATGCCTTTGTGTCATTTGTTTAATTGGGTTCTTCTTTTATGGTGTCTATTTTTCACTTCTCCATTCGTCAAACATTTTGATACAGAGTAATACTGATTTTTGATGACTGGAGAAGTAAAAAATGACAATGTCTTAAATAAATACTGATACATGACATGGAGTAATACCGATGTTTGATGACTAAAGAAGTGAAAAATGACAATGTCCTTAAAAGGACACTGTACTCTTTATCTAGTTTTAGGGCTTACGCAAAAAATCTGATCCCATTTTTGGTCATATTTATGCAGAAACAGAGAAAATTCTGAAGGTTTCACAACTGAGCATGAGCACCACTGTTCCTAAAAAAGTATCTGTTTATTCTACACAACCAGACTTAATGGTTGTTTCTCACTGATAATGATGACAAATCTTTCTCTATCTCGCCAGTGGCTTGGAGAATTCCTACCTGGGAGATTTCACAGTTGTAGATTTTGCTTCAGCACACTTTTTACTACTTTTGCCAGGAGCACAGCAATGTCTATTACCAAATGCAGAATGCTGCCTCTCTTCCACCATCTGCATGCTGCTCATCTTCTGTGTTGGGAACAAACTCTTGCCTTTTCTTTGCCATACGATCTGTTTGAGATTCAGCTTCACATGTCGTTGCATTGTTTCCACTTCAGCCCTTAGATTATTGCCTAACCCTTATAAGTCTTTGTGGCTTTCTTCAGTATAGGAATGCTGCCTTGTGCTCCCTAAGCTATGGCATCCTTTTGCTTCAGTTGGGAGATCAAAAACATTGCCTTTTTGGCTGTAATAGTTTGTCTGCATGCACAATATTGGATATATTATCCATCCTTCTACATTGCTTGTGGAATGCTCACATTCAGTGCAGTCTCTCTGTCTATCAATTATAAATCTTTCAGATGTGTGGCTTCCTCTATTTCTCTGCCTAAACCGGCTTTTGCTCTGCTTCTATGCCCTGAGAGCCCATTGCTATCTGTTTACTGTTGAGTTCAAGGTCACACATTTTTCAAACCTACGTATATAGAAGTAAAATATTTGTGTGTATTTTATTGCAATATATATATATATATATATATATATATATATATATATATATATATATATTATAACATGAGCATTTATTACTTTAAACCTTTTATCTACTATTGAAAAAATATTTTAATGAATTCTTGTCAGGCTTTACATTATTGTAGTTTTCAAACCTGCCTGGTCAGAGCTGCTTTTCTTTTCTATTTGCTTCAGCAGTTAAGGCCAAGTACAGATGCTGAAGATGTAAACCTACCAGCTCTCCTTGTCACACACGCTGCCCAGCTCCCTAGCAGTAATTTCTCTCACACTACTGACTTTAACAGTCATTTCTCGCTGCAGGAAGGGCAAAGTAGCCAGGCTTATTATAACAGGGTGAATAGGTGGGTGATTCTTTTGAATTGTTTGATGCTGTGTATGATAAAGTGCTCTCCACTTTACAGTCATGCAGGTATTCGACATCCTGTCCTTTCAGCACCACATGCCTGTCACATCGTTTACTTTCTTCACTGCTGTCACAGCTTGTTATAGTCAGATGGTGTTCGGTTGCTGTACATTGGTTTTGTCTTTTGCATGATTGTTTATTGCGTGGGCACATTACAATGATTGGGTTAGTTCTGCTTGTATTTTTGTGGTCACAGCACAGCCTAGGGCAACATATGATGAGAGTGTATTAAGTGATGACATTTCTGTTATTTTTGAGGGATGCTTTCTCACCCCGCTGAAGGCTTCAGAACACTCTTCACACTATGACAGTAATTAATATGTAGTCTCATGAAACATTTTCACTATTTTCTATTTTTCTTTGACTATATTGTAATGCTGGCAATGTTTTGCATATAAAAGTATGCAATCTTTTTGTACTGCTAAAAAGAAAATGACATTATAATTAAGGATGTTTGTATTCATTTGTTTGCAGCAGGAAATCCTTGAATAGGGAGGCAGAACCCTCATTTAAAATGTCCAACAATATATGTTTCTGACGAACCAATATCCAAATTTACATGAAGACTGAATCTACACGCTAGATGTAAATTGAACTTTACAAAAGAATAAATAAAAATCCAAATAAAATTGCAAAGTTGTCATTGCTAGTGCTTATTATGTCAATGTAAGAGGACTAAAGATGCAGCATCATAAGACATATGTCCATGTGTAACAGTATAAAGAAAATAATCATTATCATAGTAATAGGAATCATAATAATATTGGTGAGTCAGTCATCAGTCAGCCATCATCTTACAATTTGTATTAGAAAAGCTGTCTAGCCTGCAGGGATACAGACATTTAATAGAGGCATTTTTTTAATATACAGTATGTGCTACTCTTTTGGTGAAGAGTAGTTGGCAAGATTATATTATATTTAAACTGACCGATATTTACCATGATTAGGTCTACTTTTACTAATAAGATCTAAAAGGAGAATGCAACCCTGTGTAAGAAAGGAGCTATATTGTGCCCGACCCGACACAGACTTGACACGAGAAGCACGTATAAAAGCCAAGAAACTTTTATTTTCTTCACCTGTACAGCACTTAGCACCACCAAAACACTCTTCTCTCTTTTCTCTTTCCCCACCACTCCTCCAGCTTTGTCCTCCTTCCACCCGACTCTGGCCACTGAGTGGTGGTTGCTGGTTCCTTTTATGGCCCACCCGGAAGTGCTCCAGGTGCTTGATCACCTGTTTCCAATTGCAAACCCGAGTGGGGCTGAAGATTAGTCCAGCTGGGCACAGGGACCCATGCCGCATCCCCTGGAGGCCACCCCAGACCCCAACAGGGCTGTGGAGAACTCTGTTTCCCATGAAGCCCTATGAGAGACTGAGGCACCGCTCCAACCTAGGGGGGCGGCCATCCAGGGGGAGATACTGCTCCGTCCAGGGCTGCTCCACCCGAATACACATCAAAGGGGCATCCCGGCTGGGCCTGGGACCTGGCTGTCTGTCACACCTGCTTATTCCATTAAAAAAATGTATAAAACTTCCATTATTCAAAATTCTTAAACTGCACAGTTAACATGCTAAATGGTTTTAAAAGAAAAGAGTGTTCTTTCTGTGACAGTCCTCAATAACTGTTTTAATACCAAAATCCAACATATTCATTTAATTGTTGCTTTTGATAAAATAACAATGATAATAATAAGAGGAGTTTTAATATGCATTTGTATATGTTACTGTTTTGGAATTCATCGAGTAATTTACAAGACTATGTTATATTAAACTGACCATCAATTCACAACGAATAATTCCACTTTTACTAATGAGATGTAAAAGGATGCTGCAACCCTGCTTATTGCATAAAAAGCAGTAAAAAATATTACCATTATTCAAAATTCTTAAAATACACAGCTAATATGGTAAATGGTATCATGCATGTGCATCAAAGGGTCACCCTCCACGTTCTTCTCCAGTATGTAATACCACCCTGGGCCGAGTGGGGGTTCGGCCGCTAACTGTCTTGTCTTTTTCTTTCTTCTACAGCATAAAAAAAACATCCAGTGAGGGCAACTGACCCCGCTCCTTCTGGTCCCTAGGCTACAAAAACACAACCACCCGGAACGAGGCGTCATTTCTTTCCAGAGCAACAAGAGTAAAGGCGCTCCATAACCTTTAGATGGCAGAGGAAAAAGCCATAATTGTACCAGGCATGTTATCCTGGTGGCCACAGTTTTTTGTTTCCTTTTTGCACAACCGAGTGTTGTATTTGTTCAGACTATTAAGTAAATAGAGACAACTGGGTTGGAACCAAAAAATGTATGTTTGTTTGAGCCTTTTATTCCCTCAAATGACCACAATGGTTTTAAATGAAGAGAGTGATCTTTTCGAGAGAGTCCTCAAATCCATCTTTAACTAATTTTGCACCAAAGCCCAATATATTTATTTTATTGATGCTTTTGATGTTTTCAACAATGTGGATTACCTTAATTGAATATATACTAGGAAACATGCCAACCTCTAGTTCTCCCAAGACCAAGGTTACAACCCCAGAATTTTCACCCTGTAGGACATCCTATACAAACGGTAGCTTAAACCAGATCTGAATGTAAAACTTTGATCTGTAATATTGTATTGCTGCAATTTATTTGAGATTTTTGAACAAAAGCAGTGGAGAACACCAGAAGTTGCAGGCGGGGATTGTTTAAATGTAAAGACTAGCCATGTTAAACTGTAGTCCAAACTGCCAGGGGTCGTCTGTTAACTGGTCTTTGGGCTAGTGAACTCTTCTGTGCTGCTAAACAATGTAGTATAGCAGTAAACGTAGGTGCCTTATTTTGTGCAGAACTGTAGTGATAGATTTACTTATGCTAGTGTATTATTGTTTTTGTGGAGGTAATCGGTGATTGTGGGTGCTCATATTTCATTATTTTGTTGTTGATTTTTCACATTTTGATTCTGATAATTTTATGCCCTGAACTGTGTAAGTAGAAGGAGAAAGAAGAGTCTTTTGTTTTTTATTGTTTTTCTCATCACATTTTTGATTTGGAGCTGGGCCGCCACTCCATTTCAACACAAATTACAAAGAACTGCCAAGTGTATGAGTTTTACAAAGTTTATGCAGAGCAGAGAACAGACACAACCAAGACTTACCAGTACAGACAAATGGAAGTGGAAAGCCTTATCACCCAAAGAGGTGGTTGAGAAAAGAAAATTTTGAGTGTCATTGAGAACCATTATAGAACTGAAATGAACTATCAAAACAATTCCTCTGCACCAATAGTAGGCAGTGTACCCTTGCCACATGAGACCACAATGTCCCATTAAAGGGAGGATTACTTGGAAGTTGCCTTGGAAACATGACCCCATTAAGGTAAAGTTAGGCTAAGAGATACAACGACACTTCGTACACGTTAAAAGTGTGCTCTGTAATTGCAGTCCATTAGCTATGCTGGGCCACCTTAATCCCACAAGTATTTCTGAGACCTGACTTTAAGCATATGACAGGATTTAATGGTTGACCCTTATGGCATATGATATGAAGTCTTGAGTTAGGTGATGAGAAGCCAAAAGTTAGGTGAAGTGAGGTCAAATTTGATTGAGAGATATAACTTAGGGAGACTGTGTATGTTCTGGAGTCACTCCATTTGCAGAAACATAGTGGGAAGGTCCAGAAGAGCTGTAATGTTTTGTAGCTTTGATGACCTTAAGTTCTTCCTTTTTTATGTTTGTTTTTTTTTATGCTAGCTTTAGTGTAAATATTAAAGTGAAACTATAATTCTGAAAATTTTTTCAATCAGTTGATGTGATTAGAATGTCTAAAGTATTACATTATACAAGCATAATGACAGATTGAAGGATGCTTGTTAGTTAAACTTTTTTTTAAGCTGCTCCTTGATAATAGTTCTGAAAAAAAGAACAAAATGCATTAGATTCTGATTTCAGTCCTTAAAACATTGCGATAATGAGCTGCTGAAATAAATTCAGAGTTTGATTACTTAAATAAAACAGTACAAAAACACTAGTTGTCTATTCTCTTTCACTGGGATTAGCACTTTATTTATAAAATCAGTTACCAAGATTTAATGAAGCAGCATCAAAGCATAAGAGAAAAAAATAAAGAAAAAATTAAAGGTGAAACTTAAAACTTTCAAAAGCATATCCATTCATTTTCGTTATCCATGTTATGTTTCATATGGTGACCGGTGTGTCTGCTGGCAACAGCCAACGTAACACAGAAAACCAACCCAGAGCATTAATCGATTGCAAGTATAAAAAATGTTGATCATTGGTCTCCTTTTATTGGAAAGTAATAATTCATTACATTTATACAGCATTTATATAACCACTTTAACCACCACCAATGTGTAATGCCCACCTGGTTGATAAGACGGCAGCCGTTATTGCACCAGTATGCTCTCCACACATTAGCTGTTAGTTGGTGAAGAGGTGAAATAGATAGCCAATTATAGTAACGGGATAATTACTATAATGAAAAGGGCAATGATGGGCAATTTAGCCAGGGCATTGGGATAAACCCTACTCTTTTCAAAAGATGCCAAGGAAACCTAAACAACCAGAGAGGTAGGATCTTGGTTTTATGTTCCATCTGATGGGACGACGATATATTTACAGCACATTGTTCCCATCACTGCACTGGGGCATTGGGATCCACACACAGACCACACGGTAAACATCTCCTGCTGGTGTCACCTTAGCTCTTCCAGCAGCAACGTAACCTTTCCCTAGATGGTCTCCCACCCAAGCACTGGCCAGGCCCAAACATACTTAGCTTCAGGTGGATGACCTGTTTTGAAGAGCAGATGGTATGGCTGCTCTTATTGGAAATTAATTTAGGGGAACACGGGAAGGGATGGGGCCTCTTGTTAAAAGTAAAACACCCCTGTCTGGTGTCCTCTCAAAGGAGAGAAAACCATTTTCTTATCTTACCTAGATAACAAATCTCCAACCTACTCTGCTCAGTGCCTATTTTTATAGGTGGGACCCATGGATATTATCAAACATTAGGGAGATTACAAGAGAAAAAATAGAATTGTTAAAGAAAAGCACACAAAATGAAAAAAGAAAAGAAAATGATGAAAATATTCAAGTTGTCACCCAACCCATTTTTAGCTCAATTTGTGCTGGAGCTAAGCAGAGCTTAGCCCCTCTGCACAATGTGATCTACACATGTGACCTGGGACCCAAAATTCTAAATAAAATACGTTTAAAACAATTTTAGACTGTTTAAAGAAACAAAGTGTATAATTCAGATGTTATTTAAACTGCATAATAGTAGCCTAGTTAAACTTATAGCTATCTGTTTTTGATGGGCTGATGTGCAAATGAAAAAATGCACCAAAAACAAATAGTCAGGTCAGTGTAGCTTAAAGAAAAAAAAAAGATGGTTGTGGTGCAGCAGGTGTGGACGTGTAGGCTGTGAAATAAAAAGACTCAAGATGCATCAGGTGAGGCTGACGATTCCAGTGTGCTACACTGGCTGTGGACAGCAAAACAATATAAGATTGCAATATATCCAGTGTTTTACAAATTAAGTACTGTCTGTAATTAAATGTTTCACATTGTATCTCTTTATAGAGTAAAAACACTCTACATATTCTTCCCTTTTGTGGTGCACCAAGTCTCAGTTCAGCAGCAGCTCTCAGGGTAAATGGAAGCACACAAGCACACTCGATGAAAGAAGGTAAGTTAAAGACACAAGTTAACATACTGACATGCATATCCTTAAGAAGTTGAGGGAAATCAGGTAAACCAGCAAAACTCCACAGAGTTATGAGTAGAAGGTGCAAACTGCACAAACACACGCACACACACAAACACACAGTTATTGGGTATATCATTAAAGCCAGAGCCCTGAAACTGGGAGACTGCAATGTCAGCCATGTCACTCCAGTGTGATCCAACCTAATCATATGTTGTATTTTTCAGTAAAGACCATGAGGTATGAAATGTCAATCCTCTACTTCCAAAGAATTTTTGGACCTTGTTTGCTTTTAAGCCTATTTCAGTTAAATTATTGCTTTCTGTCACATAAGAAATTAAAATGGGATAATTAATTAGTTTTTTTGCGTAGCAAGATATCTATTTTTCCTAATATGTGCTTATACAGTATATCTAAAATGTATGAATAAAGACTCTGATTACACTGGTCAACAAGCATTTTACTACTGGGATTCTTTGATCTGTACTTTAACAAATTTCACTTGCTGACTCCAAATCTGAAAACCGTTTTCGTCCAGCACGTCCAGTTTTTTAGTTGTGATGTTCCAGGTCTTGGACAACTAGGGTGACTGGACAGTAAAGGCGTTGCGTTCCAGCATTTAAGAAATAAGTTTGGTCTCAAGAAAAGTGAAGCCAAAATTAAGGAAGGTGTTTTTTTTGGCCCTGAAATCCGTGAACTGATGCTTGACAATGAGTTCAAAAGGAAACTGAAGCCAACTGAATCAGCACCCTCATTCATGCAGGTTGTCCAGAATTTTCTTGGCAGTCACAGAGCAGAGAATTATACTGAGCTTGTGGAGAACCTGCTGAAAGTATATTAGCTTAATGTCACTGAAGACGCATTTCTTACATTCTCATTTTGACCTTTTTCCACCAAATCTAAGCAATGTCAGAGATGAGTATGGGGAAAGATTTCATCAAGATATAAAGGTGATGGAAAACTGATATCAGGAAAAAATCACTCCAAGCATGATGGGTGACTTCTGTTGGTTCTTGCAAAGAGAGACGGATGTGCAGTGCAAAAGCAAAAGCGAGTGCCTCCAACATTTTTGGGCACGCTGACCTCACTTTTATATTGAGGTAAATTGACAAAAAATATGCTTTAACATGTCTCTGGTATTGTCTTCTGGTTTGTTTTCAGAATAACCACATCAAAACAATTTTGGTGGGACATAGTCCAAACTCCAGATATTGTGTTGATATATTATATTGGTATTCAAAAGTGTCAAAACGTCAATGATGTGTATTTCAAAAACCTGACGTGCTAGCTTAATTCCGATTTCATATATGAAATCAGTGTAAAATAACTTAATAAAGAGCTGCTCTGAAGTTCCCAGAAGCAAAAAAAAAAATTTTTGTAGACCAGTGTTATATGGATAAAAATGTGAATTTCCTTGCTTGAGACACCCTTTCTGAATGAACAACTTTATTTGTTTAGCCACTTATTTTAACATTATTGTTTTTTTTTTTTTTTTTGGTAAGGCTGCATACTTAAATTATTATATACTGTGTGCTGATAGGGGCGGCATGGTGGCGCAGTGGGTAGCGCTTCTGCCTCGCAGTTGGGAGACCTGGGGACATGGGTTCGCTTCCCGGGTCCTCCCTGCGTGGAGTTTGCATGTTGCCTGCGTGGGTTTCCTCCAGGCGCTCCGGTTTCCTCCCACAGTCCAAAGACATGCAGGTTAGGTGGACTGGCGATTCTAAATTGGCCCTAGTTTGTGTGTGTCCTGCGGTGGGTTGGCACCCTGCCCAGGATTGGTTCCTGCCTTGTGCCCTGTGTTGGCTGGGATTGGCTCCAGCAGACCCCCGTGACCCTGTGTTCAGATTCAGCGGGTTGGAAAATGGATGGATGTGTGCTGATATGTTACTGTGAGAATTCATGTCTTTTAAATTAATGGAAAATATTTTCATGTATCTTGTTCCAAGCTTCTAAAGTATGTGTTAAATATAGGTGATTGTTTGTTTTACAGTGCTAATTGTTTAGCTTGTGTACATTCTAAAAGTTTTGTTGAGCGTTGTATGAGGATGGAAAAAAAATAATAATGAATAAGTAACAGCTGAGTAATGTCTAAGTCAGAGCAACAAATAATACATATGCACTGCTAAAAACTGGGACTTTATTTATTTTAATTAATTGCATTTCAATATGCTTATAGTTCATACACATTTATTGATAAACATCAACATATGTTTTTGTTCTTTTTATATACAGAGTGAAATTCTTTTGAGAGTCAATAATTAGAACAATTAATGAGGTTCTTAACGTGTCCCATGCGCTGAAGTTTTGCAAACTTTGCACTCACTTATTTTTATGGTGCTCTTCAATGAGGTTACAGATGTTTAGAAATTTTCATTTACAGATCTCTTTATATCATGAAATATTGATAAACATCTCACAATCATTCACAGACACCTTTAAATATAGTTAAATTATCTGAAAATTCATTTATCTTTTTAAATTGGACATAAAGGTATCTTTTACAGATAACAGTGTCTGTGTATGTGTGTGTCTGTCCGGTTGCATTTATTACTAAAAATGATTGTGATGTGCAATCTGTTAGAATGACAAATGCAATGCATTTTATTATGATGTACATTACAAAATACATTCCAATATATGGAGCACTGCAAACATTAACACTGAGGTCTGCATTGATTACTAAGATTTCAACATGACTTAGATGGGTAGCACAGTTAGTATATATATATATATATATATATACTGTGACCACAAAGGGATGCCATTGAGCCCCAAACCTCAAACACAATATCACTCCACACAGACCCTGGTTAAAATAAAGGATTTTATTTCACCACAATAACTCACCAAACATGCAAAACCAACCTAAGCACAATTATAATCAAGTGAATCTTTGTCCTTTCCTTCCTCTCCTCCTGTTGTGTGTCACCAGCTGCTTCCTGACTCTGACTCTCCAAGGTGAGACAGCCACCTGGTTCAAGTGGAAACCAGCAAGGTCCTTCCCCAACAGCACCATTGAATGGCATCCAGGGGCACCGACAGGGCTATACTTCTGGACTATAACTCCCTTGTACACTTGCAGATATCCAAACTGGAATACCTTGGGAAAACCACTGCCTTCTGTCGTATGACAGATTGAACTTCTCCTGGCCTATGGCTTCCTTTGGTTCATCTGGTATATGCCTCCAGCCGGTCAAGAAGTAGTTTTTCAATCCAGCTGGCATGCTTGTCTGTCCATCATATATATATATACAGTAATCCCTCCTCCATCGCGGGGGTTGCGTTCCAGAGCCACCCACAAAATAAGAAAATCCGCGAAGTAGAAACCATATGTTTATATGGTTATTTTTATATTGTCATGCTTGGGTCACAGATTTGCGCAGAAACACAGGAGGTTGTAGAGAGACAGGAACGTTATTCAAACACTGCAAACAAACATTTGTCTCTTTTTCAAAAGTTTAAACTGTGCTCCATGACAAGACAGAGATGACAGTTCTGTCTCACAATTAAAAGAATGCAAACATATCTTCCTCTTCAAAGGAGTGCGTGTCAGGAACACAGAATGTCACATAGATAGAGAAAACAATCTCTAGCAAACAAATCAATAGGGCTGTTTGGCTTTTAAGTATGCGAAGCACCGCGGCACAAAGCTGTTGAAGGCGGCAGCTCACACCCCCTCCGTCAGGAGCAGGGAGAGAGAGAGAGAGAGAGAGATAGAGATAGAGAGAGACAGAGTTTGTTTTTCAAGCACAAATCAATACGTGCCCTTCGTGCTTTTAAGTATGCGAAGCACCGTGCAGCATGTCGTTTCAGGAAGCAGCTGCACAAAAGATAGCAACGTGAAGATAATCTTTCAGCATTTTTAGACGAGCGTCCGTATCGTCTAGGTGTGCGAACAGCCCCCCTGCTCAATCCCCATACGTCAGGATCAGAGAAAGTCAGAGCAAGAGAGAGAGAAGAGTAAGCAATCTAGCTTCTCAGCCATCTGCCAATAGCGTCCCTTGTATGAAATCAACTGGGCAAACCAACTGAGGAAGCATGTACCAGAAATTAAAAGACCCATTGTCCGCAGAAATCCACGAACCAGCAAAAAATCTGCGATATATATTTAAATATGCTTACATATAAAATCCGCGATGGAGTGAAGCCGCGAAAGGCGAAGCGCGATATAGCGAGGGATCACTGTATGTATATATATATATATATATATATATATATATATATATATATATATATATATATATATATATATATATGTATATATATATATATATATATACTAGCTGTGTAAGCCCATGCTGTAAAAAGCCCAGGGTCCTAGAAACTATTGAAATCGTCAAAATAAAATTGAAATATAGAGATGTCAGGTAATTGAAAGGAACTACTCTGGGCATCTCTCTCCTAGGAGGTTTCGTTTTGCCGGTGTACTTGCATCCCTTGTTTATTAGCAGCGGGAAGAAAAGTAAAAATGATATCGTTTTGTTCATGTACTCGCCTCGCTTCTGTATTAGTGGCTAAGTGAGTGACTTTCTTCTGAGGTTTCGTGTTGCCAACGTGCTGACCTCTGTGACAAGTAAGAGGCCCTGTCGACCCCTTGAACCCTCAGACCAGATGTCAGACACCAGATAAAAGTCCAAATAATGGTTTATTATAATAATACAGTGCACAAAGCACCCTCCTCTCCGCAATATTCCAATACACAAATCAATAATCAGATAACAATAACCAATCCTCCACTCTCCCAGATGCTTAGCCACCCTGCCTCCCAACTCAGCTCATCTGTCTGGGATTTCCCACAGTCCTTTATAGTCCTCGACCTGGGAGTGCTTCTGAGCCCTCAGTCCATGTGATTATCTAGCACTTCCGGGTCAGGAATAAACTTCTCTTTTTCTTCAGCCCAGAAGTATATCATTTCTTCCATTCCCGTGACTTGGAAATACTTCCAGGCTATACAGAAAATATAAATCCCTGGGTCTCCCTGCAGCGACTCCTGGCGGCCCCCATGGTATCCAGCAGGGCTGTGCATTAAAACTCCAATGTTCATGAGGCCCTGCTGGAATTCGGGGCACCTCAATGTTGCAGGGAGGGCTCCATCTGGCGGCCTGGGGGTATTGCCTGGGATGAACGGCTGGCCATATCCTACACCTCGCTTGCATATCTTCGGAGGTGGAGCCCTTACCCCGACACTTCTGGGCTGGGCAGACACACACACTTCCACGCGTAGACATTTATATACAAGATATATATATATATACAGTGGCTATCTAAACTACTTTAGACTAGGCCAAACCAGTTTGCTGTAGCTGTAGCCATTTGTAGTAGTCTAAACTAGTTTGGCCTGCAATCGCACTTTTCTAGGTCAAACCGATTCATCCTTTCACACCTCAGATAAACTGGCTTGGCCTAATCTCAACTAGTTTGTCCTAAAATCGAATGTGGCCTATTATTTTATAGATATCTTAAAATATTTTAAAATATTGCTTAATGATAATTTGATTTAGCAGATTTTTATTGCAGTTTATTATTGAATGGTATGTGACCATCTTTAGCCATTCAAAGATAGCTTTAAATTATTTAAAGATGACTTTAAATAGCCCATGCACATTAAAATCCATTGAGGATATCTTCACGTGAATTACAGGTATTTAATAATTAACTGATATTTTAAAATTGCCATTGTACATTTAAACCTATCTTGTAATGTTTTAAAGATATCTTTGACTAAATTACAGACATCTTGAAATGAAAAATATCTAAAAAAAAATTGAATATATTATTAAATGAATTACAGGTATCTTAAAATCACTTCATTTTTATCTATACTAATAAAAGGCAAAGCCCTCACTGACTCACTGACTGACTGACTGACTGACTCACTCATCACTAATTCTCCAACTTCCCGTGTAGGTAGAAGGCTGAAATTTGGCTGGCTCATTCCTTACAGCTTACTTACAAAAGTTAGGCAGGTTTTATTTTGAAATTCTACGCGTAATGGTCATAACTGGAACCTGTTTGACTGTTTGACTGACTCACTCATCACTAATTCTCCAACTTCCCGTGTAGGTAGAAGGCTGAAATTTGGCAGGCTCATTCCTTACAGCTTACTTACAAAAGTTAGGCAGGTTTCATTTCGAAATTCTACGTGTAATGGTCATAACTGGAACCTGTTTTTTGTCCATATACTCTAATGGAGGAGGCGGAGTCACGTATCACGTCGTCACGTATTACGCCTCCTACGTAATCACGTGAACTGAAAACGAGGAAGAGATTTACAGCACAAGTCAAACGCGGGAACGAAGGTAAATGACGTTAATTGTTGACTGTCTTTTAATACTGTGTACTTGTTGAGTGTCTTTTAATACTGTGTAAGCATACATATTAACACATGTGCAATTACGGGGTGATTTCTCAAGCTTAAAAGCTCGCCTTTTATTAAAAAGGTAAATGCAAACTCTTTTCATTCTGAAGGGCACAAACCACGTTAGATTTCAGCCGTTAAACGCGCAAAAATGTCAGTACACCAGATAAATAAGCGCAACATATTATCAGTTGTATTGTATGCTTACAATACATATAGAAATGTGTTAATCGTTAACTAATATTATGGGATGGTGTTTTTCGACTCGCGCTTTGATTTAAACGATTGCATGTCTTGGTGGGTTTGCGTAGCTTACTGTCAATATCTTTACAGCTCTTTTTAAGACTTAATTTAAAAAGGTTTTCTTTTCTTAATAAAAATTTAAAAGCAGTAC
>NC_041408.2:97913258-97915758 GCF_900747795.2 Erpetoichthys calabaricus
ACTCGCTGTAGATTTTCGTCAAACATTACCAGTTATTCCATGAGGGACACCAGCAGATGAACTCAACGCGTGTTTAAAATCCATGCTTCTCCCACGGTCAGTTATATGTCGCGTTATATTTGGGTAGGTACACCAAAAAATGTATACATTTATGCATGTAATGGGCAAACAAAAAATGTAGTATACCTGAAAGCACTGCAGTAGTACTCAATGTATCTTTACTTCTTAAACATTAATGTTTTACTGTTTACTAATTTATATGCTTCTTATATGTTGTTCAAATTCTTTTATCAAAATACCAGTAACAGCGCACTGCACGATAACGTGGAGTGAATACACTTGACATGAGCATTCATAGTATTTATCCTCTTTCTTTGTACGTTTATCATTCGTTTGCTCAGAGGTTGATGCACATGCTGCTTACTGAGCAGCTCTTCACCCTAGCGTCCCGCTGCTTCTCTTCTTTCGTCGGCATCTTTTCACGTTAAAACTGATTAAATTAGTTTTTGTGTTGCAATAACTTAGTATGTTTTCTTTAATTTTTCAGTTAAGCTGGCACTTAAGTCTTCAATCTGCCTCAAGAATGATTAGCGAAGGTGGTAGGAGTGAATACACTTGACATAAGCATTCATGTTATTTATTCTAAACAAACCTCCTATGAAGAAAAACAATTTTGGACGGCGTTTTCCCTTGCCCGGACGCGGGTCACCGGGGCCCCACTCTGGAGCCAGGCCTGGAGGTGGGGCTCGATGGCGAGCGCCTGGTGGCCGGGCCTGTACCCATGGGGCTCGGCCAGGCACAGCCCGAAGAGGCAACGTGGGTCCCCCTTCCCATGGGCTCACCACCTATGGGAGGGGCCAAGGAGGTCGGGTGCAGTGTGAGTTGGGTTATTTATTCTCTTTCTCTGTACATTTACCGTTCGTTTGCTCAGAGGTTGATGCGCTTGATGCTTACTAAGCAGCTCTTCACCCTAGCGTCCCGCTGCTTCTCTTCTTTTGTCGGCATCTTTTCACGTTAAAACTGATTAAGTTACTTTTTGTATTGCGATAAATTAGTATGTTTTCTTTAATTTTTCAGTTAAGCTGGCACTTAAGTCTTCACTCTGCCTCAACAATGATTTGCGAAGGTGGTAGGGAATGAAAACTGCACCCAAAAAATGTACTATACCCGAAAGCACTGCAGTAGTACTCAATGTATCTTTACTTAAATGTGGTAGGGAATGAAAACTGCACCCGTACGCATCCGCCCACGGCCGCCCTGGTGCGCGCAGCTGTGAGTTCATTCTACAATAAAATAAAATAAAGATAAAAAGACTAATAAAAATCATCACCCCAGAAGCAGATAGTAGACGTGACGTAGTATATGTGTACCAAATTTCAAGTCAATAGGTGAAACGGTTTGCGAGCTACAAGTGATTTAAAATCCTAGACAGACAAACGAATAGCCACGGTAGCGTATTATACAAGAAGATTTCACTGTTTAATAATTTATATTTATATACAATGTGCTTCTTATATATTACTTCATATTCTCATATGATAATGATGTTAATATTGTTTATATTGATTTCTATGTTATTGTAAGTGCTCTTTATTTGTGGAAAAATAAATTTGGCAATTAACGAACTTATTTTATAAATACTACATTTTATTTTTTTCTCTTGCACTCAGTGAGTGAAGCCACTGGGTAATCAGCTATATATATATATATATATGTGTGTGTGTGTAGATATGTACTGTGTATATATGTGTGTGTGTAGATATGTACTGTGTATATATGTGTGTATATATACAGTGGTGTGAAAAACTATTTGCCCCCTTCCTGATTTCTTATTCTTTTGCATGTTTGTCACACAAAATGTTTCTGATCATCAAACACATTTAACCATTAGTCAAATATAACACAAGTAAACACAAAATGCAGTTTGCAAATGGTGGTTTTTATTATTTAGGGAGAAAAAAAAATCCAAACCTACATGGCCCTGTGTGAAAAAGTAATTGCCCCCTGAACTTAATAACTGGTTGGGCCACCCTTAGCAGCAATAACTGCAATCAAGTGTTTGCGATAACTTGCAATGAGTCTTTTACAGCGCACTGGAGGAATTTTGGCCCACTCATCTTTGCAAAATTGTTGTAATTCAGCTTTATTTGAGGGTTTTCTAGCATGAACCGCCTTTTTAAGGTCATGCCATAGCATCTCAATTGGATTCAGGTCAGGACTTTGACTAGGCCACTCCAAAGTCTTCATTTTGTTTTTCTTCAGCCATTCAGAGGTGGATTTGCTGGTGTGTTTTGGGTCATTGTCCTGTTGCAGCACCCAAGATCGCTTCAGCTTGAGTTGACGAACAGATGGCCGGACATTCTCCTTCAGGATTTTTTGGTAGACAGTAGAATTCATGGTTCCATCTATCACAGCAAGCCTTCCAGGTCCTGAAGCAGCAAAACAACCCCAGACCATCACACTACCACCACCATATTTTACTGTTGGTATGATGTTCTTT